>NW_012130095.1:1587505-1600719 GCF_000143395.1 Atta cephalotes
GAGAGAGAGAGAAAGCGAGAGAGAGGACATGTATATGTTACGTGCGTTGTCTGTATGGAGGCGTGCGTCAGTGATCTCTCAAGGCCTTCGCACATTAGTCGTTCGGTAGCGTTCGCACCGTCCCACTTTCCTTCGCGCACGGTCAACGACCTCGTAGATAGGTGCTCCAAGGTAGTATATGCGCGCGCTCGCGATTCTATCCGTTCTCGTTACAGATTGTTTCAAAAAACGATATGCCAGCAGCAAAATTATATATCCTTGAAACTATAAACCCGCGATGCGATTTCACGCAATCATGCGAACGTTTATCATAAGTCCGCAAGAAAAAATGAAAAGGAGAAACTTATACGCGCAATTTTTATGAACGTAATACGATTTAAGATTATACTGAGATTTATTAAAATTATTAACTTGTATTAATATCGCAATTCCGAAAGTTGCATATACTTTCCGAACATTCTTTTTACGTAACATATGTTTTCGTTACATATGTTTTTTACATAATATTATCTTTTGAGTATTTGTTTTAAACCTACAAGGATTAACTGTAGATGATTTCAAAAATCGACATTTCGTTGAGGTGGTCAGTCGTAAAAAACTACTAACAAAAAAATAGTATCCTGCATCAATGAATTAGAAACGCTACAGGAGATACTTTGTAGAAATACAGAATGTCATAAATAAAAAATACAAAATTAGCTGAAAATATAAGTAAACCGTGACAGAGATTAAAAAACGAGGTCAATTTGTTTTGAATACTAATCATGCAGCATAAACCACAAATATCCGGAATATGTTTTAAGAACATTTCTAAAACCTGTGGATAAAGTGTGCTATTTGGAAATTTTTTTCTTCAAAAAAATTGAAAGTAAATTATATGGGTTAAGAAATATCCTTTTTGTACTTTGTTCCGGCAATGTAAGAATACGTGCGGAGTATAATAAATTCTCAAGGACTTTAATAAGAAAATGTAATTTTTTGTGTAACTTTATCGAATAATGACTGATAAACAAAAAATGGAAAACAAGATAACGCTTCTACCGAGATTTTTGAATCATCCTATACAAAAGTGCGCGAGTGTGCGATACAGCTGCTACGCACACGCATGACCTGACATATATAATCACGGTACAGTTCGCGTACGATCCGTGCGAAGGCGCCACTGCCTTTCGCGAATCTCCGAGGAAAAGTCGGTACGACAGAGAATTCACATCTCGCGAGTCGATAAAACAATCGAGATAATGTTATGATCTATATTAAAAAAGAATTCATTCCGATTATTTTTTGAAAACATGTGATCCTACTTTTTTTTTAACCGTCTGTCAAAGTTACATGTTTCCGTATCTAAAATGTAACCTCGAATACAAATAAAATAATTTTATAAATAGGTTTTAAGAGTTTTTAACCTAGACTAGTTTTGTTAGATTACAATAATCCAGATTTTGTATTGTTATAACTTGCTTTGAACATTTTAAAGAGTTATATTTGACCAGTCTAGGCCATATTCAGATTCCCACCCAGAGTGCCATCTAGATATCATTTTATTCTTGTTCACTAAATATCAAAGATAAAATGATATCTAGGAAGCAGAAATAGGAATTCGAATAGGAATTCAAACAAATTCAGTGCCGAATAACTGTTTACATTATTAGTTTTGTTCTATGTATTTTTTTGATGCTCCAATTTAAACCGATTTTATTGATGTACGAATTTTATTTCAACCAAACATCATATGTTACATATAGAACGTTTAACTGTGCAATAGCGAATCAAGAATAAAAAAAATTATAAAGGAGAAAAATTATTTAAAGCAGTGACTTGAACAGATGTAGCGAAAGGTCGGTGAATGTAATAAATAATTAGAACGCTGACTTGCGCGATATATTGACGTCAAGCTTAAACCCTTACGCAATATCTATCAACATCTATAGATGAACGCATTTCTGCATGTGATATCTATTTTTAGTTTGATCAGTGTCGGGGGAGTGTCCCATTTGCGATGGCGGTATACAGTCATATAAGTTTGTGATAATGGCAAGAGATATGAAGTATCACCTGAGCATGAAATCGACATAATTTAATAAGAACTTGTAAATCGATTATTATCTTTCGTATAGATTTCGTCACATATTCATACGATCGTATCAATTATATTAATATTAAACTTTGATCTTTTTGTATAAATCGATTTCGATTGACAAACACGTGATACTGCTATATACAAGTAATAATTAACTATTAAAATTAAATATTGACAATTAAAATTAAATGACACTTAATGATACTTCTTTTTTCTTTAAGACGCTACCTTCTCTTATATTTATTAAAACTGTATTAATAGATATTATCTTAGATGATCGCATCGATTAACATCGCTATATTGTTCATACGTTTAATACTAATACTAACTTTTTAATACTAATACTAACTAGTCTGTTGTTAGTTATTGATGATTTCTGCTTATAGTCTTCTATTCTATTCTTATTCTCCGTCGCCGCTATTTCTCGCAGGGTTTATATCGCTCGTAAACAGATGTTATAAATGTGCATCGGCAATTTGCGGAATGTAAAGATTGCGAAAAGTAAAAGAATCGCTAGAATCTATCTATGTCATAATCTCATTGTCATTGAGTTATTAATTAAAAATAATAAATTCTTGTGTGACATGATGAAAAGTTTTATATCGTATATGAGAGAGTAACTCAATTGTAATTTTATTCGAGTCAGCATATGTATCCTTTATATTCTGCACTTATTCTATTAATTCTACAATTTTCAAAAGAAATTAAATATATCCGCGTCCAGTTAAGTTTCCCCTAAATAGCGTGGGTACATCGACGCCTGCGCAAAAAGCCCTGCGTTCATCCCGCGTTTCACCCTGCCGCAACATTCATGGTCACATCAACCCTCGAGTACGCATTAACTTCCCGTGGTGGAGCATTGTTTTAATATTTTATCAGCGCGAGTATGTCAACAATCATGATGCGCGATGACGCGAGTGAGAACACGACTGTTCACGGACCGATCATTAGATACAACAGCCTAGATCCGATCGTGATCATCGAGACGACCGCTATTGTAATCACCGAGACGCAGAAAGCTGAGAGACGTCATCAACGCGTCAAAGGTTCGTCCTTTATCTATCATAAGGTGTCTAATAAATGTACCGGCTTTTCTTATACGACATCATACGTAAAAATAGCTGAGATCTTTCGAGCAAACGTGACAAAATGCTCATTAACGAGTAGAAACGTATGTAATGTCCCATCTTGTCAATCTTGTCGGCATCTCGTATCTCTTCTATTCATCAATATCATAGAAAATTCTATTATTTTACTATATTATTTTACTACTCCTCTTATTATAATTTCTTATCTCGACGAGGTCATTTCTTTAGAAGGATGCGTTGCTCAACATTACTGTTCCGCGCAGGATCGGTCGTAGACTGATATAGGATTGGACTAGTCTAATGATTCTTGTGTTCCATGTAATATTAAAAATACACATACTTCTTGATATACGAATCATACATTTTTCAGTTATAAGCCATTGTAACATTGGAGAATGTTTTAAGTTTCTATAAATTTTCACTGTTTATTTTCATATTTTACACAATTTACGTAATTAAATTGATTATTTGTTTTCAAACATATTTTTATTGATATTGGAACAGCGTTGATATTTGATGTATTATTATAATAAAAATTGCCGATTAAATGAATTCTTTATCGTTAATCTTATCGTTAATTACATTTAATTATGAGAATATCCAAATTAATTTTGTCATCCCATTATGATTATAGAGTTTAGCTTTTGTTTAAAACACCCATCAGTGCTTCTCCGTATGAAAGATTATATCACTTTTCAATTGGACGCATTTAGAATATTGCAACTTGCTCCGGGAAAAGCTTTGACACTGAGTCGTATCGATTTTACCTCAAGCGGAGCTCACGTGCTCGTTGACATTGACATTGTTCGCGGTCTTGCACGGACGCGGGCCTGCCATCTGTCGACCGCGAACCTTACATGTACCTGACGATTAACTTACACTGTATACCGCGCGATGGCAGTTGTATCGTTCAAACTATCATCGTTATCATCTTTTTAATTTGTCAAAGCAGGAAAAATCGTATTCTTTATGTAAAATACATTTTTATTTACACGCTTACGTAAGAAAAGATATTCTTTTACTATTATCGATATCTTATAAGATTTAATTCGCTTGTTTTCCTTTCTAAATGCACTCATTTTTAAAAAATCCAATGATTGAACAGCTTCCTAGATGCTCATTTCGCTTATTTATTAGAGACCTCTACAATTGAATGTTATCTAAATGAACCCTGTCTTTTCTTCTTTTATCACATATCAGACTTTCTGATTTCAAGGATGCATCAAAATTCCATAAATCGTTCGCAAAGCCAACAAGCACTACTTTTGTATTAATAATTGCATTTTTATCAGGCCAGTATCCACTCTCGTAACAAGTGCGAGATCAGACATCTAATCTCGATGCAAAATTATACTCATATGTCCCTGAGTACGCTGAGAGAAAAAAACTGTCTGGCAATAATAAATGAGAGTGTACCAGTCGTCGCAAGTTTCGCAATTGCTCGCAAAGGCTCATGGCCGTTGTTCTATGACTATGGTGACTGAAGTGAGGTCTACGCCCGCTGTCAATGACATACTGTTTCCTGTAATAGGTCATATATATTCATTTGCGTTCAATTTACTTATTGATTCAGTATTATCGTCGAAAAAAAATTGCAATAGCTGTTTCTGCAATCTTATCAGTATCATTGAAGCTTCATTAACCACGTTAAAACATGCGTAAAAGCGCGTGACTTCTATTCCTTTTATTAGATACGCCCTAGATGATAAAAATCCAAAGATTCTCTACGGACAGCGTGAGGCGAGGTGAGAGTGCTTTCACCTTTCTCTCTGACGTTGTCTCTCTTCTCAGCCATGTGATTCGCCTCCCGCTCGCTTCTCTTTCTCTCTCCCCTTGATAGCTTTTACTCTCGATCGCTCGCTACCTCTGCCACTTGGAGAAAGCTGCATCTCTGACCTCGCGCTCGCGGCGACATTTCTTCTTTCTCGTCTTCGATCTTTCCCTCCTTGCTCACTTGAAGATCTTCTCGCACTTATTTATCATTTCATCGATCCACCTTCGGAGTTGCGTCACAACTCGCAACTTCTCATATACTTTACCGGGCTTTATCCATACGTGTGACACCTTTTTCGTCCGCTTATATAAATACATTACCAAACTTCTTAAGCGCTTCTCTCGTAAAGCTGAATGGTTCTGACGATTTAACGCAAACGATTAGTCACCAAGTACACATTAATGAGTCGCATTTCAACATATTTTGCAAATATTTTTTTTTTTATTGAAACAGTTATTCTAGTAAATCTTTTCTTAGGCAAAAAGTAGGAATATTTTATTTTATATTCTATGTAAATATTTATATTCTATAATTATATCTATTAATTAAATATAAACTAGTCATTTGAAAAGCAAAGTTGTATATAGATATTAATGTATTATATATAATGTATTGTATATAGATATTAATGTATTATATATCGATGATTGAAATCGTGACAGATATATTAACAACTTCTCATATTATTTTTCACATTGTTATTTATTTTATAATTGTTTCTTTTTCACAAGAATGCAATACAGTGATAAATTTTAACAATTTTAGATTTACTCAATATTTCTTAATAGCGATTAAACTGCTGAGACGAAAGTTCGATGAAATTTGAACGCCCTTAGACAAGAGTGAAATTTTATCGCGTTGTCTCGCAAGTAAGGCGATCGTTTTTACAGTCAAGCATGTCCAGCATGATATTGGGCAATCGGACCTCGGCCGTCCTGGATGTCGGCCGGTAACCCCGGCCGAATCAAGGCCGCGGTACACGCTGTCAGCTCTTACTTTCACGCGCTAGATGATACTTGTTCTATTCCACGTATCGATAACAATGTAATGTTAATGTGCAAATCAACCTAAATGATGCTTGATCAACGTGGCTCAACATTACTGTTAACTGTTAATCATTCTTGCGATGACTGTTCTATTATATTATGTTATTTCATGCGTTATCTCACAACAAAAATGATGCAATTTTTTTCTTAGATTAGATGGTGTGTGTGTGTGTGTGTGTGTGTGTGTGTGTGTGTGTGTGTGTGTGTGTGTGTGTGCGCGTGCGCGTGCTGCGCGCATGCGTGCATGCGTGTGCGTGTGTGTATATACGTGCGTGCGTGCGTGCGTGTGTGTGCTTGCGTGCGCGCATGCGTGCATTCGTGTGCGTGTGTGTATATACGCGCGTGCGTGCGTGCGTGCGTGCGTGCGTGTGTGTGCGTGCGTGTGTGTGAAATATATAAAGAAATTAGAAAAAAAGTCAATTCGTTTTATTAAATCAACAATATCAGGATCAACGTTAAGAAAAATTGAATTAGAGGATTGTTAAAAAACATAAAAAATATTAAATTATTTTAGAATATCAGAAATCATCTCTTACATCAGATTTCTTTTTATCTCTCGGCTATTGCGCACTTAACACAAATAACTTAGCATTGCTTACGTCAGTAGAGACGGCGGCTGTCGGAGAACGCCTCTCCTCTGGCATTCTGTTAACTCCACGGTAAACAGTGGTTTGTACTCCTCATGTCAGCAACAGGCGGAACCAGGCCATGCCTACGACCCGATGGCCTTGCTTTACGCGTTGGACCGTGTCGTCTTGCGAAACCTGCTCGATTATTTTCGATCGTACTTCTCTTCGTCTATCGTTCTTGTTTTTGCGACACCTACTTTTATAAAATGGCAAACAGAAAGTAACGCTCAAAGTATTTAGCGCAGTAACGACTATCTTTAAATTATAAGATAAAAAAATTGTACGTTTTATGTATTGAATACATTTAATGTATTGAATACTTATCAAATATCTCTTCTCAAGCCAGATTCGGTAAATCGATTTACACGGGGATGCAACCGGGTGGTATAATACACTGCTGCTTCCGTATTCTAACTCGATTCTATCCTTTCTACATAGAAAGTTTCTTGCGTTTGGCATCGCATCGATCATATGTAGTAATACTTTTGCTGTCTGTTGTTCGCCTGCAATATTTCTGCCACTGAATTAGAAAGTTTTCGGAGATAGTGAAAATCGAAAGTAGTTTACGTGGCGACGACTTGTCGCGGAAAGGCCTCGCATCAGAGACGCGCGCTCTTGCTTTTCTCCGGGATTCAATTACGATTAATGAGCGGGCGACGTGTCCGATGTGGATTGTACTTGCGCAATGTGCGAGAGTCGGCGACAGCGTCCTCAATAAATTTTCAGTTCAGCATTGCCGAGCTGGTCATTGCCCCCGACCTATTTGCGCCAACTCGGCGGCTAGCTCGATCCGCCTATTTCGTTCTCCTTCCTCCATTCCTTGTCGTTCCCATCCTCCTTTTATTTCACGTGACATGTATTGTATTTCTTTGAAAAAATAGATGAATTAAAAAGAAATCGGCGGAATTCGCTCTATGTTTAATTGAACATCTAATTATTGCTCGAATAATCTTTTCTATATCAAATTTTGAAAATAAAAGCTTTAAGGAACGAGAGATAATCAAATTCTCTCATTGCGAGCTCCAGATTAATTAAGAAATATATAGGTGTAATAAATAGCTTTGTGATTGTTGATGACCGTCTAAATGATTATGTGTGTGCGATAAGAATAATAACTTCCACATTATGCGGCTCGGAGCAATAAAACCCCGTTGAACTTCTCAGACATCACGCAGACTCTCTTTGTATACGTTTGTCCGACGTGCGAGATTATATCGATTACACGTAATGACGACAGAAGTCATTAACGCGATCCTTGCTTCGTTTCTTCCTTCTTTCTAGTTGGGTTCGTTCGCCTCTTCGGTCATACCCTAAGCAACGCAGCCACTGATAAACGCACACTCTATTAGAACGATCTCTACTAGAAAATCCATTATTATCTTGCCATACTAATGACATTGTGAACCGCAACTTTGCTTCCTCATAATCTCGCCTAAGGATTCACCGTTAAATCGATGTATGACAAAAAGCAAAATTATAAGGATTATCACCCTAGATCCATGTTAGTTCCGCATATTACTTTCGCAGATGTCTATTTTTATATTTTTCTATCAACATTCCGCATGTGACATTTATCCAATGCAGATTTGTGTTTGTAGAGCGGACTTCTGTGTTTGTAATTCATAATTGATATTCAATTATTTTAATTTAATTTAATATCAATGTTGTTCTGGATTAATAATTCGTTTCAAACGTTTATTCGTAGAGAAACGTGATGCAAAATCTTGTTTTTATATTTATATACATATATATATATATATATATATATATAATAACTAATCTTCAGTCATTATTTCATCATTTTATAACAGTAACCCAATTTTTTATTTGATTAACGAGATTCGACCTTATTTTCGATTTGCGATAGAATTTTACGACGAAAGAGAATGTGAGGCAACGAAATTTTTTGAGATCGCGGGCATTCACAGATTAATCGATCAGTTTCCAGAGTTATGTCATCTCACAGCGTATTTAAAGGAAAAAGATAAAGATCTATCGCACGGATATATATCGATAAGGTGCGTCCATCGTAATGGATATACGCGCGCCATTGCACGATATTCGTGAGTCAAGTACATTGACACGCAATATATTCGCGGAGGGCAGGGACAAGAGGAGCCATAGGTCACTCACCGCCGCGTGTGTATCGTACGCTTAGTTCTCTTCTCCACACGCGTTAAGCTCACGTACAGCTAGCGCGAACATCCGCCGCGCCGCGTCGCGCCATCGCCGCCACGCGTATCCTTGACGCGTGCACCTACCTTCTCGTTCGTACTTCGTCCCAGGATTCCACGTATAACGGAATCACGAGTTCGTTTAGTAAAGACACACATGCCAGAATCTACTCGTAAAGTTTGAGCGTATCGATCGATGGTAGCAGGTGGTTCTCGAGAAATTAATTTTGATCGAGATAATTAAGTATATCGCGATTGTTAATTTACGTAATAATTATATTTCATTATTTACATAGTTCGTATGTTCATATGGACATGCGGCATATGATTTTATGATTAGTGAATCATTTCAAATTTATAATCTTAAGTTTATCTTGACTATAATCGACATTATCATCCTACATTATCGAAAGTTTTTATCTTCGTAATGATGTTAGATTGAATTTTTACATCAGCGAGATGTCCTTGCACTCTCGAAGAAGATAAATAATTCTGATATAATAAAAAAAAAAAAAACACGCGTTTTCTACAATTGAAATGTATACGAACAATCGAATGTTCTAGCGTCACCTTTTAATCAGAGCACGATGAAGCGGTTGAAAACGCACGAAAGCAACATTTGTAAACACCAAACACTTTCAATTAAATAATTTAGGCCCACAGCATGATTCATCGACTCGTCTCAGAATTTGACGTTAGATTCGCATTGCGTGACGCGAATATAATCTAAACTTATGATCTAACACGCGTAGTAAATTAATTAAGAGCACTTCTCGCTGTTTCTAATTGGGTAACATCGTATAGTAGTCACGATTAATTTTGTTTTTTTTTTTTTTTTTTTTTTCGTTGGATCAACAAATTGTCTGGGATCAGCCAGGCATGTATCCAGCAGATCTTCAAAAATGCAACCTCACGATTAATTATCGATATTTAACATCGGGACGGCTGCACATGCTTCCTTCGAAAGGAAATAAAGAAAAAAAAAATGGGAGCGCGTCTCATTTCATGATGGAGGCGGAGGAAAGTTTCGCAGAGTCGGATCGTGGCTATTGGCATTTCGTCACTGGCCAACCAGGTTGAATAACCAGCGTTACGTCATCGCAGTACGCGTTTGCAGACAGCCAGGAGGAAAGAGGGGCAAGAGTGCCAACGGGAAGCAGCAACGGAGTAAGAAGGCGGCAAGGGACGAATGTAGAGAGGCGGGGAGACTATGGAGGTCGATCACCTACGTACGGGAGTCAGTGACACCTTCGTGATGAGGACGCTCTTTTTTCTTCTTCCTTCACCTCTCTCTTCGCACTACGCTTCGAGCAGACTCGCCAAATTCTCGACAATGTCCTCCATGTGGAGGTCGCGCGCGTGAACAACCAAGGAAACGATTCCGCTCCAGTCACGTGGCTGAATTCGACATACGAATATCTCGGTGTTAGACATTGAATACAGGAAGAATTCCGATTTTGGACATGGCATAAATGTGGGTAAGCTCATCCCAAATAGATGGCCACCAAATAAATAGAGATGTTGTCGGAGTAGATCTTTCAAAATGTTCACATCTCGACGATGAGATTTTTTTATAATTAAATCCATTTGTATAGATAACGATGTTAATTAAGGCAACTGTAATAATTTCGGATTTAATTCGGAAATCACAAGTTTCTACTGTACCTATTAGATTAAATCGTTCGGCCTTGTTAGGTCAATGGCTCACCGTCGGGCTACTAACTCTTTCAACGTATTACGCCATCAGCAAAATCTACCTTTCGGTGTAGTGTGTCATGCGAGAGGTCAAGGGCCTCAGTTGTTGTTGTTCTCGAATCATATCGAATTACAATGTCGAAATATCCAGACAATTACGCTTGGTAAGCAGTTTCTCTGTAAGCCGATATTTCATTCGCTTAATTAGACACGATTCTTTCCAAATATTCTGTTATATTGTTTACTTGAAACGATTATATTCGATAACACGTGGCATTTTATGTTGTTTTCTTCTTACATCACCACAATTGCGTCGTACAATTGTATCAGTTATTATTATCTTGTGATTAATTTTCCATTGAACATTCTTCATGCAGACTCGCTTTCATTCGAATCTAAGATCTTGTTGGCAGGTGCCCTTTTACCAGGTTGTTCGGACGTAGGCGGCACGTTGTTGAAATCTAATGCTAATCTCTCTGAAGCTAGATAAAAGCGGGTCAGTCCGAATTGAGATCACGAGTCAACGTGAACAAAAGAACTGATTATGACGAGATTTGATAACGAGTGAATTGTTGCAAGTGTAAAAGTTTTAAAATCGAAATAGGATCGTTTATAGATCCAAAATATAAAATTATACCTTGATATCGGAATTAAGGATATAAAATTTTTGTTCACTCATGATACAAAAATTTTATGTAATATCCAATTTTTTCAATAAGAAATAATGTTAAATTATATCGAACAGGAAAAATTGTGGAAAATATTAAAAATTTGCTCAAATTCTGTTTTAAAAGAAAAATAAATCACAGTATAACGATCGCAACAGAAATTAGAAAATAGGACGTTTAAATCGGCATGCAATCATCCGTTAGTGATCTAAAAATAGGTCGGCAAGCTGCGGCTAACTTCCTCGTTCATTGTCGCGAATTCGGTTCGCCTAACTGTAGATCCGCCGTGCACTAGCCGTGCACTAGCCGTGCACATGCCACATGGAGAGAGGTCGATGCATCGTTAGAAGCAACCGCAATGACGCCGTATATATGCGCGAACGCAGAACTTGCTGCTGCATTCAACCGATGAGCTTCTACTATCTTCAATTTTTCCAATTCGTAAATCTTCTCTCCTATACAAAGGCAGGCATAACTCGATTGGAATGTAAAATCACTTAACAATGTAGTAATAACTAAATAGTAAAATAAAAAGAATTATTTTTTATATTTCGGATTTAATTTTTAGAAAATATTTTAATTTTTATTTCCATATAATTCTATAACTAAATCACTATTTCAAAATATAAATTCAAAAATATCGATATTTTCATATTAAAAAAATTTTTATTTAAAAAATTTTAATTCTAAATCTAGATTTCTGCATTTTATAAATATACTTGTTGTAGAATAGTAGAATAGCAGATTTGAGAAAATCCAAGATTTTCGTACTAAGAATCAGTAGATAGAATTGGTCAATAGACAGAATGAAATGCGATACTTGTTTAAAGTGGATCTCTCAGAGACCGCTAAGACGAAATCAATCGAAACAACGTGATTACATAACGACTAAAGTAGGCAAGCGCAAATTTGGTTATTCGGTCAGCGGCGCGCGGGCCAATGAGCGCAGAGAACGGGCCAGTTTTGCAAGGCGCCACATGCTTTCGTCTACAGGGGCAACTCTACTATGCAATTTCAGAAGTATTTTTAAACTGTATTGCAATCAAATGTTGTATTGTACCTATTGTACCTATTACATCCATTATACTATATCGTTTTTGATTGTTGATAAAATGATACTTTATTAATGTTTACATTAAAAGTCACGCTGCTGAACATGAAAGGAAAAGTGGATAACAAAAAATTTTTGTTATTACAAAAATTATTTTTCAGGTTTTTACGTTAAAATTCGAAATGAAGCATTTAATTAAAATACGAAGTATCTAATTTCATTGGCATTTCTATAGAATCTCATGTAATTTCATTAATTATATTGTAATAATAATATACATATAATAATTTAAGTAATTTATACGATTATAGTACAATATATCTCTATTATATTGTGCTATTTATTTAATTGTAAAAATTTATCTGTATTAATTTAAATTTTGTCATGATATACCTAAATCCCTCTCATTCATTTATCTCATACAATTCAATTTGTTGCAACGATATTTCATGATGTATATTATTTAAATCATGAGATTGATCGGATGGATTGACATCAATCGGTCTTTTTTGATATTCTGTCCAGTACTCCATTCCTCGCGCAGACATCGCGCTGTGTTTCGCACGGTGCACCAACACGGTGCATCGGGTTCAGTGAACCCGACCTGACCCTCGCTATATCGATGCTAATGCGGGACCACGCCAACGCACCATGGGGACCGAGCAGTGCCCGTCCCATCGGCTGCTCGTTACCGCAAGCGGGTCTTCTAACAGTCCGGAAGGGACGCATTCGCGAGTAGAAAGACGCGAACGCGGTTGCCCTTCCGTTGAAACGGGAATAGGCCGTTCGTAAATTCAAAATACCAGATTTATAGCTGTTTCAAACTGAAGTTGTTCCACCATGCGAGTTTGTGCAATGCATTCGCACATGCAACCAGAAACAAAAATATATATAGGCTCGTTATTTGATTATATACATCTTGCGAATAAAATGGGTAACCTGCTGATTAACTCTCGAGTATCTTCGATCCAAGAAAACAAGAAGATGATAAGATATCTCTCTCTCTTTC
>NW_012130095.1:1600947-1608950 GCF_000143395.1 Atta cephalotes
TCTCTCTCTTCTTCTCTTCTCTCTCTCTCTCTCTCTCTCTCTCTCTCTCTCTCTCTCTTTCTAATATTATCTCGTTGATAATATACGAAAAATACGTATCGCATCACAAACCATACTCGTCATGCGACGACGATTGGCTTTCCCAGATATACTCTCTCACGAGACTTTCTCCGGCACGCTATCGCACATTGTTTCGTGACACTCTCGCTGTGAAGCGAACATTCGCCTTACCAAGTATCATGTATAATTATACAAATGCTCTATCTTTGAGACGCGTAACTAAATACATTAGAGAAGCAATCATCAATACGCTTCGAAGCTTAATTTCCTTTCTCATTCGTCAAAGCGATTGAATGCGAGAAAATGGCAACAATGCAACCTATTTTAGAAGATGGGTCGAGGATGAAATTTGAACGAAATCTCACGGCGATTACACAAGCGCCGATTTTGCGCATCCTTTGCCCGATGCATAACTTTATCCCTGTTCCCTGTTCATCTAGTTCAGCCATCGTGTCCTCCCTCCCCGCCCCTCCGCGTTTTATCTTCAGTGGATGTGGAGCAATATGGTTGGAGGTGACTGACCGACGTCCAGTTGCGTTCACTAACCTCCCTCCTCCCGTTCCTCTACACCCGCGAACCGCCACGGCTGGTCTCCTCCCATTTTCGCGCTCGCGCTCGTCGCGCAGCACTCCAAGCACGCGAATAAGCGAGCACTCGATGCCCCGAGTGGACTCGATTGCACTGCCAGTACTTATGAATTTAGAGCGCTCGGTAGATCTGGAGCACAGTCAGGTTTAGCCGTGCACGCGGTCTTTGTTCCTCCCTTCCCCATGGAGTATTCTCATTTTTACTTCAGCCATCCGTCTTGTTCTTGCTTTAGTTATGTCGTGGATATTAAATCGATATGCTCCAGACCTTTCTACACTAGTATATCTAAATATTCTGTCGATATATAAAAATTCAAATTTTGCGAAAATAGAGCTGTATCTAGTAATAACTAGGTTTAATTGTTTTTAAAAGTCTAAATCTTTCATAACTAATATAATAATATAAAAAAAGGACCAAAGAGTAAAAGTGAATTATATGTACATTATTATATTACTTATTAATAACGAGCTGATTATTAATTTTTTTTTATATTTTTCATTTTTGAATCAAAAAATAAAATTGATAATTGCGAGATAATTGCGAATTGCAAATCTAAAGGCTTTTTATATTCAATCTGATTAAATATCTTTAAACTGTGAGAAGTTTTTATTCGAAAGTTTTCGCGAAATAATCGAAATTTTATTACTACTATAAATGTTCAATTATCAGAATGATCATTGCAGTCGAGATTACATTTGATATATTACGTTTGATTAACAAGGCGAACAATTACGTTTGCTAAAGAATATTGATAAGTGAATTGTTTCCGTTCCCTCTCGTGTCATCGAGATGTACTAGATTTAATTCGGAGACGATCTTAATTAATTAAACTTTTGCACGTTTCACTTTTATTCAGTCTAATTTTTTATCTATTTTATCATTATTTATATTTTGTTTGTCTCGCGGAATAAATTTTATTTTATTTTATATAAAATAAAATTTTATATAAAATTTTATATAAAATTTTATATAAAATATTTTATATAAAATTTTATTTTATATAAAATAAAATTCACGCTGTGATCGTATAATAAAAAAAAATTGTCATTTCATTATGATAAAATCTATGTTTTAATAATTGAATGAAAGAGATATGACAACTACCCTACTAGTAGCGGGGTGAACGTACGCAGCATTAGTGTGCATGCGTACAGATTGTTGAAACCCACCGCCCTTACGGCGCTTCGCGTATGTGCACATGATGGTCGAGGATCGTGCCGATGACCGATCAAAGAAGAGTTCGCGTTGTGAATACGTGATACGTAACCGTCCAAGGCACACGGCCACTGACCGACGCCGAAGCGGCTCAGCCCGAGCATTGTCCTCGCCATTTCTCGCATCAGCACCGAACTTACATTATACTTATCGCATTCACTTCACAAAACAAGATCCAAACTTATTTATCAAATATTTAACGAGTTTTAATCACGAAGAATTTCATTGGAAATGATAAAATCCTGGAATTAAATTCCAAGTCTAAAAGCGAATAACAAATTAAGTCCTTATGTATTGATCGTACAATTTGATAAAAAATCTGTAGAGTTGATCGTAAAGAATGATAAAGGCGAACCGGTAGTCGATATCCTTTAGGATCCTTCTTATGTTTGCCGAGGTCAACTTGCGTGGAGACGATCATCAAATCCCAAGGTAGACGACTTCAAGGATTAATAGACAAAAAAACTACGCAAAAAGTTGAATCATGGTCGTCGTTTAATTTAATACTCGTCGACGGGATGAAGAATCAAAGAACGAGTTGTTAAATTGCTTAAATCATGCATTAATGCGAATTATATGTCGAATCGTTTAAGTTTTTACGCAATATACTTTGGCAGATTTTACAAATGCTTTTTTCTTTAGCCTTTCTAAAAAAGTCTAGCCTTTCTGTTAAACAAATTTTTTTGTATTTAATAATGTTGTATCTAATGTCATTTTTGTATATTATTTTAAAAATTAAGAAAGTTTTTATGGAAAACTGTGCTGAATCATAATTCCGTGACTTCACATGTAATAATAAATTGATGACACGCGTTACACCTATTTCACTGCCTGCTTGTAACGAGTTGTACGCACGTGCATAGCTAACGTTTAAAACTATAATTGTTGAAACATATGATCCAATGCGTCAGGTTTGAGCAGATTGGACAGAATAGATTAGTATGTGAGATAAAAATTAATCACGTTGTACGAAAGATTGTGTCATTGAATTTCATACGTTGCATATAAACCTCTTTATTGCCAGATAAAACTTCCGAGTCTTATCATTGCTTAATAATTATGTAAAAACTTTACCGTATAAGATACTATCAATAAATTTTTATTCAAGGACAATACAACTAAAATTGCGCATCTCTAATCACATATCGACTGAAAAAACTAGAAGACCTTCAATAGATTGAAGCAAATCTCTATCATGACTCTTCATTATGATAAAATTTTTTCTAATTACGAATTCATATCATTAAATAATTACACGATCAAATCTGAATTCATCTTTCATACATGAGTCTAATTGTAAGGAATGATTAAGTTGATCGTCGATTGTTTCATCGACATGCATCGGAAACAATGGAAACTACGGTAGAAATCGTCAAGGGAATTTCCCATCAAGAAAGAGGAGCAAAAGGAGCAAGGAGAAAGAAGAAGGAGGAGGAGGAAGAAAAGGTGGCCAAGGAGGAAGACGGAGGAGCGAGGCAAGCAGGCGAGCAGGCGTTCTCCGTTCATCGCAAGATTAGCCAACCTGGAAGAGGGCCGATGCCAGTGAACTCGGTTGGCCGGTCACTAACCAGGTAACCCACACTAGCAACGACGTCAATGTGCTATGCAGCAGCAACAGCAACGGTTACGCTACAGGCTTTTTCACCGTTTGTCAGGAGGCCCTCGCCCGCGGAGTGCATAGCCCTGGTTAGGTGTACCTTGAAGTAATTGCACACGAGATTTCTACCTAACTTCCTCCCGTCCCTCAGCCTTCTCGTCCTTTCCTTCCCGTACATCCTTCGTCAGGGAATTACCTCGATGCCGAGTCAACACCGCTCTCGTCTCTTCCGGGAATGGCGGAAACCTGCCACGCGGTTTATCAATTTAGAGTTAATTCTGGGAAGGTTAAGCGAGATAAATAAAAGAACAAATGTGTCGTAAATTCGTGATACGAGATATTTACTTCCTACCCTTTCTAAGGTTACGAAACTGAAATTTATTTATAAGCTATCGACCTGTTGCTATCTGTTTAAGAAATTATTACATTGCGAAAAAATCGCTACTTCATAATTTTTTCATACATATATACGAATCATACAACAAGAAAGATTTAAGATGGAAGAAAGCATATTAAAGTAAGGACAATTTCATAGCAAAATCATTTCATCAAATTATTAGTGATAATAGCGAATCCATTGTGTTATTAAATCAGAATTAAAAGTTGACAGCATTCAAGACGAGAATATTAATTGCGTCGACAATTATATCTTACAATTACGTATTTCTTTTTTCATTTTCAAATATTCGAAAAAAAATTCGATTTTTTAGTTATTGATTAATGTAAATGAGGTCATTATATATAATAATTATCTAATCCATGACTCATTTAAAAAAAAAGATAGGAAAATCCGGCGATTAAAATCTAAAATTCTGAGAATTAAAGGATTCTAGATGACTTGAGATTTTTAATAATAAAAAAAGTAAGGATCAAAAAAAATTGCAACTTCATACATTAGAACTCGCTTAATATCCATTTTATCGCTTTTCTCTCAAGATGCGGCCATAAGAAATCGCAAGGAAGCGTCACGCGGTCGACATGATTCTTCCCGATTTCCGTACGAGAAACTCCGAAGAAACGTCGAGAAGTTCACGGTCAAGCGTCCTTTGAAGCAGCGTTACTTCGTATAGTGAACGTACGCGTGTATATGCCGCGTAATCAGAAAGAGAAGAAGATAAAGAGGGAGCAGGAAAGGAAGAGAAATGCGAAGTAAAAGATCGAGGGAGGGAACGAGCGAGAGGCAAAGAGGAAGCCACGATGGCGAGCTAGTGGGGCTTGCAGTTTGTTGCCCGATGACCGAGTTCATCGTCTCCTTCTCATCGTTGATGCCCCGAAATCGAGAACCTTCGACGGTCGAGCGAGTCGTGAAACGAGACTCGCTTTTTCATTGAAAGCTGCCGGAAAAGGAAATCGAAAAAGCGGCCTCTTGTGAAAGCTGCCACGTGGCCAAGAATATAATTCTCAAGATGTGGTTCCTGATTTCATGATCACAACAATGCTTACCTATATCCCTATATGTATCTTTCCATTACCTACTGCAGACATCAACGAAAATGGCGGTCACACCAAATGACGCAAAAGATCATTCATCTAACAAAATTGCGCAGGTAACTACTACGTCTGTATTATGGTGGCAACGAACTTTTGACGATGTGGGTCACAAAAACAGGCTTCGCGCTCCAAGCACGCTTCGCTATGAGGCGCCCATTTCTGGCTGCTAGCAGAATTACCACATTATTTATTATATGCGAAATATTCTTATAAAATAAATTAAATTTGTATACTTTTGTGTATTTTTGTATACTTTCGTAATTCTTCAAACCATTAATTTAACATTTGGAGTTTTATTATCTACATCAAATATGAATTCATATTCCTTTGTGTGAGTAAAAATTCTTTTTCAAATTTCTTACAAGTTAAAAGTAATTCATTTATTTATAATAATAAAAACTCTTACTATACATGAATTTCCTAGAAAGAGCTCATTAGTTAAAAAAAAATGTTTTATTAAATAAATGAGAACTCTTTAAATGCGTCGCCAATGCATTTGCCAAAGGTCAACGACCGAACATGTTATTCGTGTTATTCGTTACTCATACACATACATGTCTAAGACAAAAGAAGATAAGAAAGTTACACAATGCAGAATTTAGTATCGATTTATATATCACCAACTGCGACTCTTTCCGACTGCGTAGCAGCTAAAAAATAAAATACAAATCGTACACGGAGAAGCTAATGCAACACCAATAATGTACCGGCGATCTAGGGTCGACGGCCGACTCTACGATCGTTATGTCATTCATGCTCTTACGCACGCACGTACCTCTTGCTACGCGAGCGTACGAGCGCGTGGACTTGAACGTACTTAAGCGTAGAAACGTAGGAGTACTGTTACGTCGCGTTCCGTACCCACGAAACACGACGATTTTCTTGACAACGAAGTATTTATGAGCGGAGAGAAAGATTATATCGCCACCATGTGACGACACAGGTCATATTCATATTTCCGAGATATAACATTCCGAGGTTTTTCGAAATATTAGTTTCTCTCTCTGAGATGGATTTTTTTACATACTTACTTTTAGTTACAACTATAAAGAGCAAAGGTCTGTTTATTAAGTATTCGATAATCTGCGAGCTTACGATAAACATATTATTTTTGAAATTACACTATTAAATCTACAGTGTCAAATTTAATCTACGTAAATCGCCACTGCTCCTAAATATATTATTATTATACTAAATATATTACTAATATATCGTTATTTTTTACTAAAATGATAATTAAATTTGACATTATATCGTGTCAATTTGACAAATATACAGTGACAAATATAACTATTGTTTTAGTATATAACGATATGATTGAGTAGGAGAAATGGCGACTCACATTAAGTTAAATTTGACACTATAAATATAGCAGTATATAAAAAGAATCAATCGATTTTATGTAAATTGTTCATTTATGCGAGATATGAGTCGTTCGAAGAGTCAGGTGCACCCTTGAACATCTTCGCTATTATTGATGGAGACCGCCACTCTGTTCGCAACGAGGCCCTTCGCGAGAGAGTTCAAGGACTCGAAGAAGGTAGAGGATGAAGAAGAAGAAAAGAGGAAGAAAGAGGATGCATATCTGCGAGGATACACGTAAGGGCAGCTGGGAGCGTTACACCTAGGTAGGGCATTGCACCGGTGTACACGTCGGTAGAAGTCTTTGCCCGGCGCTCGCAGTGCAACTGCAAAGAGTTGCATTCGCATAGCCGCGTGCAGTGACCCGCCCTACCGTTAGGACGGCCCCGAGGATGCGTTCCCCTCTTCTTCTGCTTCTTCTTTCTTCTTATTCCTCTTGCACTTCTTTCTCCTCTTCTCTTTCTGCCTTTCCCCCCTTCCCTCTCCCACTTTTTGAGCGGCCCTCTCTTCTTCTCTCTGCCACGTTCGCATATCGAACGTTCCTAAGCACCGGGAAGCAAAAGCGCGTCTATCTAATGAGGCCGAAGGGAGAGAGAGCGAAGAATTAACTCACCTTCCTCCTCCAACTCTTCATATCGCGTAAAGCTCGCACTACGCTAAATGTAATTGATCTCGCAATCTCGAAGCAAAACCAAGATTATAAAACCATTTGAAATGCTTTATTAATTTTCATCATTAATACTGAAGAAAATAATAAAAATTTAAGATTCAAAAAAAATAAAGCGAAACTGATTGTTGCGTGAATTTCCTTACCCACTGCAACTGTATTTTAGCTTTCAATTCTCTTTTCTGATTTACTCGAAATTTTATGACGTCGTGCTTTTCTTTAGAAAAGATTAGAAGATTAGAAAAAATGAAAATAAAGTAAATAAAAATTTTTTTGTCTGTATATTGATAAAACCGATGAAGAATCATTTTTTTTAAAACTTAAAAAACTCTAAGGCCAGTATTCATACTATAAGATATACCAGTATATACAACTATAAGGCCAGTAATCCATTCTTATTTTAAGACCATCTTAAGTAATGTTTTAAGATGCTAATACAGCTCTACAATTGACTTGTGATATCTTAAAACTGTACTTAAAGCCGATTCTACATTAGTTGTAAGTCTGAAGCCTGTATTTTGAAATCAACATTTCATATTGGCTGTCGCAACAAACTTGCAATCAGCTTGCAACTAATGTAGAACCGGCTTAAGACAGTCTTAAATGTAAGAACTGACTATGAATATCAGCCTAAGAGTGCTTGGGTACTTGCCATCGTATTTCGTTGGTTATCTCGAGCTTTGTCCGGGCGTCGCGACGCCCATACAATCTCGGACTCGGAGCGGCGTCATTTCATCAGCGTCGACGCAGGTGCTTGTTCGCGGCCCGATGCAATGCGACGCGACGCGACGCGATGGCGAGTCGCGGGGTAGGATGGGGACGAACGGCACGGAGTTCAATGACCGTTTCGCGAGCTGGTAGGGGTCGGCGCACTCCCAAGATCAGCGTGTGTGCACGTGTATGCACGTGCGTGCACGTCCGTGCAAGACGCGCGCGCCGGTGCAGTCGCTGCACTCCCACGTCGCTATGCAGTCCCGTAACATTCGCGGAAGCCACTGCCTCCTACCCCTCTCTCTCTCTCTC
>NW_012130095.1:1609558-1611800 GCF_000143395.1 Atta cephalotes
TCTCTCTCTCTCTCTCTCTCTCTCTCTCTCTCTCTCTCTCTCTCTCTCTCTCTCTCTCTCTCTCTCTGCTTCTTCTTCTCCTCGTCTTTCTCCTCCTTCTCCTTCTGCCGATTCCATCCCGGAGTGAAGCTTCGCTTCGTAGATAGACTGATTTTGACTTAGCAACCACTCGCGGCGATACACCCGTGACCGACCTTCCCCTACCTTCTCATACCCAATTACATTGCACCGTCGAAGTGGAGGACCCGTTTCCTATGCTCGATGGAATCCTAAAGAACGGTGGCTACATCGGTCGTCCGCGAAAAGCGCGCATTCCGCCGCGCAACCAACCGTGAGGTCATTGAATCTCATCGTGCCAAGCTTTTCGGACATTCTTCGGGAGCATGTTGGCTGCGCCATGCCGCGCCAATCGCAATTGGTTTCGCTTTCCGGCCCACTTGGTGAAGGACCTCAGCGAGAGCCACCACCGACAGTGAATCGAGGCGCGACACGGTTCTTTACTCCAATTAAATTTACTGTACATTGACTTAGTAATTTATGATTACTCGTGGGTCTGCGGAAAGTTTCTTTGTTATGATATTTGGAAGCCGATTATTATCAAATTGATAATTAAAAATATTAAGATTAAAACGCATATCTAATCTACACACTCTCAAGTTTATCAGTTCTTTAATTATATCATTACACATAGCATATTAGAGAAGTATTGAATTGCCAAGTTATCGAACGCGTTTGACTTTATATGATACTGTAAGAAACGGTCTTGTGCACTGTTATACAAAAAACGGTAGTATCTCGTATCGTATGTATTAAAACGGTCTTTCTCACTACTATCTATAGTTCCTTCTGCGCTTTTACGTTCGGTGCAACAGATGCAACTGGCATCCGCTGTATGTTGCTATACCCGCATTTTGCGAAACCAGTTCCCATGCGGCGTATTGTCGTCAAGCTCACTACAATGCAGATGCCAGACGATGAGTTAGATCGTCGCGAGATGGGCAAGACCTCGCAAGATTTGAGAGCGACAAGGCCGGTTATGTAAAAGCCCCATTAATCGTTTCTAAACTATTCTCTGGGTCAACGCACCGTGAGGACACCAACTTGGTATCCATTGTCTTCCTAAAGACCACGCCTCGCGAACGGACTTCTCGCCGTTCTAAGATCGATGACCGTGAATCCAAAATCTTAACAACCTTTTCCCCTCATTACATTCATGTTAAATGCATTAATCTTTGGTATGCGAATCGAGAATTTGATTAGTTGGTTCCGTCGTTACACGTTATTACCTGTCAAGTGTGATTTACTGTCGATCATTTATCTAGAGATAAATAGGTGGACAAATTTTTATAACAAATTTTACTTTCTCAAAGTTTATTTCAAATATTTATTTTTCACAGATATTTTTATTTCCTTTAGTAATTAAGCAAATAACATCGCTTGATTAGCTAATCTATCTAATTTTTATTTAGCTTTATGTATATAGTATGTGACTATTATTACTAAAAAATTAGATAAATAAAATTGGATATCTTTAATCGCAAGAAATGATAGTGTGCGCGATTGATTTTAATTAAATCACAATGGTATTATTATCGGATACAATCGAGAGAGAGATGTATAATAATAGGATATTCTTATATCTAGTAGAATTAGGACTTTGTTCCATCTTCAAATAAACTATGTAATATCTATATCTAATTATTGGATAAACAAAAGAGTGAAAGAGTAAGAACATAAAAGAATAAGAGAGTAAGACAGTGAGTTGAAATTTATCGGAAGGAACAAGCCTTAATAAAATTCAATTTTGTAAACTAAATTTAGAACAGATTTTATTTTACATCATTGTCTTTATGCAATTTATAAATATTTATAAATTTTATAAAAAATAAAAATCTAATAAAAAATAAAAGGAAATAGGAAAAAAAATCGATCGATAACTGTCGATTATATCACTATCTTGCAATCAAGTCCTAGAAACACGATCTTGTCACAGGCAGCCCAGTTAGCGGCTTAGGAAGTTCATATGATTGCCGATCGGTCTCCTCGTTTCTCCTCGCTTTTCGCGATCAATTGAGAAAAAAAAGCGGTTTACCGCGGCCGTCCGTTCGTCAGTCCATGGAGAGGAGGCGGGATCAGGGTAGAGATGCTCGCTATAATCAACTTGCACCTCGAAGTAGCAATGCGAAGCAGGCCAGCCTGGGGCTAGTAGCACACGTTCCTTGATCTCCTCTCTCTCTCTCTC
>NW_012130095.1:1611820-1614122 GCF_000143395.1 Atta cephalotes
TCTCTCTCTCTCTCTCTCTCTCTCTCTCTCTCTGTCTCTGTCTCTGTCTCTTTCTCTTTCTCTCTCTTTCTCCTTCTCGACCGATGCCGTTGTCTTTTATCTTCGCGTTCCATGTCGTTTCCTCGTGGAAAATGTTTTTCCTTCCGCATTTATCTTTGGCTTCGCGATTACAAATGCTACTTTCGATGATAGCTTTAACAGGATGATCTAAATAGCAGTTTAACCACTTGATATATGTTCTAATTTTCTTGAATTTTCCAGATTTCATAAAATGTTAAGATATAAGTTGAATGCATTGACCATTCGGAATGTTAAGATCACGATAGTCAAGGGGCATAGGATCTAACGGTTCAAGGAGCCTAAGACTTCGCAGTTCGCAGGTTGGAACACTCTAGGTTCCTAGAATACAGCTAGGATAACACGGCACTTCTTGCGTTCGCTTAACCCACGCGATCCGATTTATAGATGGTAATCTATTATGGCTCTATCATTTTTCCTCGTCAACAATATATAATGACTTAAGGAAATGAGATTTTGAAAATCGAAATCTTTACAAGCACTACGATCGGAAGATGAACGTAGGATGCTCAATCATGATGCTCTATTTCTTCTTTTATACTGAATCGGCGGGATTTGCGGCTGACAGTATTTTACTATAACTTGTTCATCTTGGTTCATCAAAGATCTAACGGTTCAAGATGCTGAGGCTTTGAAAATCAAAGTCTTCCTAGGACGCACAATCAGAATGGCTCACGGTACTGCATTTTTTTTTTCAATACGAACTGCGCGAATCGCGGACGCGTCTTGGTTCGCTCATCTCGCTTCGCCGTTTGTGGCAACTGTACTCGACGCAGATATCTACATTACTTACGTCGCATTATTGCGTGCCATCCTCTCGTTTCTTTCTTCGAGATCCACTTGGACGTTACGATGCTTCTTTCGCAGCAGCAACCATTTATAGACACGAGTCGATTGTGTACATGTGCTCGCTCGCGAGCGCAACAAGGTGGCCAAGCGGCCTCCTTTGCAGGTCGCGGCACAAGTCGTCCATCGGCCGACCCAGCGCGAGGCGCCAGCAGAGAAATTACTTTTTCCATTTTTCTTTCGCTGTAAACGAGCGTTTGCGTTATTTTCATGAATCGCGTGCCGATTTTCTTTTGATATGATGGAATGTACGTTTGCGAAATAGAAGCAAATTTAATATTTCTTTATCATTATTTTTTAATAAAAAAGTTATTCATTTTCAATTATTATTCAGATTCATTTAGATTTAGATTGATTGAAAATTTACAGTTATTGTTTTGACAAATAAGATTGAAAAATGGATTTTAATTGAAATCAATGGTATGCCGAAAAAATATAATGATTTAGAAATGATTTAGCATTTGCATTTTTTTTGTGTGGACAAAAAGTCCGATGCCTACGCATCCGTTCGACACATCGATGCATCGTTGACACATATCCTGAGTCACTGTGCTTCCCGAGCGTGATATGATCGAAGACACGCGCCGCATTAAAAAGATTACGCCGGCGAAATACAACGCGCATGTTAATGTACGTGCAGCGAGTGCACACGTGATGCAACGCAGCTGCTTTTCCACGCCTACCGATTCTTCCATTCGTTTTCTTTCTAGGACAATTGGTTCCTCGATATTCACAATCAAGGAAGCACACATTTCATTAAATAGATTTTATGGTATTTCCGAATGCGGCGTGAATAAATTGCACTCAATCTTTTAAGTATTTTCGCGAACATGAAGCATCGCGCATCTTCTCTTCCAATCAGTGATATCTTAAAGCGGCAAGCGTGCGTTAATAGTAATCTAACTGCTATCCCGCGAGTTTTGCAATCATCATACCCGTTACACAGTCTTAAGAAGTTACGCTTTGCAAAAATTAATGAAGCACGTGCAATGCAGAATCCAGTTCAGTGAAGCATAAGCAACGAAATAGAACAGTCGCGTGGTATTCTTGCGGGTTGTACATACATGCACCCGCTGTTGCTGTTACTGCTGCTGATCCAGGTTCAGTGACATCACGCACGCATATGCGTGACGCGCTGTGCGCACCGTTATGCCCATAGCCTGCCCCATAGCGCCCACTGCGGAAGTATCGCCATATTACTCAGCGGTACGACATATACGCGACGATCGGCGCCCATGCTGATGCACCAAGCCTATATATCCGCAACCATGCTCGCTGTTAACTCACGAGTATTCGCAATCGTCAGCGCCGTCGAAAACTGTTTCCTTCTTATATGCATGTACACACACACACACACACACGCACACACACACACACA
>NW_012130095.1:1614142-1627421 GCF_000143395.1 Atta cephalotes
TACACACACACACACACACACACACACACACACACACACACACACACACACACACACACACACACACACACACGAATTTTAAAAAATATATATACATAAAGTTACAAGATTATATCTTGTACAATGAAGTATACACATACGCGCACGTGTATATATGTTATATATGTTATATAAGATTATATTATATAAGATAAAAGCTAATAAATTTATGTATATATATATATATATTTTTTTTTTAATTTATTAAGATATGTATTTTTGCTTTTGAAATACTTAGATAATTTTTTAATCAAGCTGCAAAGATGCAAATAGTGTCTAAGAACTTTTGACAAACCATAATCATATACAATAACGAAACCGATAGGAAGCTGAGAATCTTGCAGTAAAGCAGTAAAGCGAAGTCGGCGACCGGTCGCTCAGTGCCAAGGACACGGATGGTAGACAATGCAGTCTTGGTTGCTGCGAGGAAGCAACTTCTAATTATGCTCCTGCTTGTTACATTTTTATCCGCGTCTCTCTCTTCTGCATGCATCGTTGCTCGTTACTATTCTATTAGCGAGAAGAATCACGACGTCTCCATGTAATGCAAATAACGATGATTCCATTTACATAATTGCTAAAAAACGTACTCATCAAACTACGCGAAGGCGGAAAGTCATGTAATTCAAGTGCGATAATTAGGTAAAGCGAGGCAACACGTTTATGAATTCATAGATGCGACACAATTGATATTCCTTTAACGCGGCATCGTAAAATGCAATATTCATCATACATAATTGTTTTTTCATCACATCGTAGATAATCATTCCGAAGAAATTACACTTTTATTTTGACGTTCTGTGAAAGTTATTAATAAAAATAAAATATTTTATCCATTTCTAAATACACTTTATTAAGACTAAGAAAATAATGTTTGATACGATGTTTGTGACGCGCATAATAATAGCTTTACATTATACTCTATTAAAAATAGATAGTAGGATCTTGGTGTATTCATTGCATATAAATGTACGTAGCTACAGGTCGCTACCCGATTTCAAGGAAACGCCATCGTCTGACCTCCGTCGTCGCGGCCATTACGTTCGAGGTCTGTCCGAGTTCGTAGCCGAGTAAGAGAGCGTGAAGAAATGTTTTGGCGAACTTCGCGCATAAATCTATTTCAGGGAGAAATGTGATTGTAGTTAATATAAATATGTAGGTAATATAAATATTAATTTAAAGAATTCTCTTCTAAATATATCTCAGCGATTTACAGAAAATATAATAGAACAAAGAATTGTTGTATACAACAGATATACAATATTATTACAATATAGAGATTATATATTTTTATTTTTGTTTCATTTAATTTTATAAATATCATAACAATAGTAAATTGTTGTACAATTATTACGATTATAACTATTATGAATTATATAATACACACGCACATAACGCTGCAACTAACTCTGCATTTATATAATATTGTAATTAATTATGATTTATTTTCAATTAATAAAAGCGAAATGGACGCTCTATATATATATTTACTAAACGTTCGCATAATTCAATATTCTCAAATGTCCGTGTTTAATATATAATTAAACACGATTAAAGATGAAATCGATTAAGATTTCGTGGATGAGATAGAAATATATTTTCTAAACAGATTTTCTTCTTAATAGGGGCAATATCGGATTTTTCAAACATGATGATTTCAAACATGTTTTCATAAAAAAGTTAATTATTTAAAACTGTAAAATAATTAATGGCGTATCATATAATTTTACTTACGCCAGAGCAATCCTTTGTAATTTAATTGTTGATCCTATTGAAACACATTATAAAATATATCATAAATATCAATGTTTATTTTCATTTTATTTTCATTTTATGATATAATAAAATTTTATGTATATAATATTATATATATATATATATATATATATATATATTCATATATGTATATGTATATATACAACAGAACTATATAAGCAACTTTATCTTTCTTCATATTTTTTTTGTTTATTGTTAGCCTTCCGTGTCCAACGGAGCTTTGAAGATGAATTTTCTTTTGGAATTACTTTACCGTACAAAAAAAAATGAAAAATGTCAAGTTGTCATTGTAAATTCATAATTTTTGGAAGAGTGTATCAGAAATTTTTCAGATTTTTTTAGAGCACAAAAACCTTTTATAAAATATGATCAGGTATTAGTGACCCGGTTGACTAGGTTGACTAGGAAGCAGTGAAAAAAACGTTGGGTCATGAGAAGAAGTTAGTCAAAATAACTGCCAATGAATAAGTAAGCAATTCATAATAAATTTTACTTGGATTAATAATAATTTAATTGTAATTTGTTAATAATGGGAGACTACATGGGAGTTAATTATAATTGTATCATTCTTGCTGAAGACTCCAAAGAGAGTCGAAACGTTCAAAATAAATTTAATATAAATAAATTTCATTATATTTATCTTTTTATATTTTATATTTATCTGTTTAAAATTCGAGAGTCCTAATATAATTGTTGTAAATCAAATTATTATTAGCAAATTACTATTAAATCAATCCAACATCTGATTATTGATTATTCACTAAATAATTGCGCCATTTATCGATGCTGATTCTCATTAATCTTATTTATCTTTTCTCTCTCTTTCATTATATTTATCTTTTTGAATTTGATTTAAAATTTAATGATCAAAATATTTAACGTTCGATACAAAAGGATCGTTCGCAGATTTAGTAAAAAAAGAATACACATTTGCTGTTTATTTCAATATTTACAAAAAATTCTTCCATTCTCGTTGCATACTTCAAGAGATTTGATAACTAGTTTAATATCGAATTCGGTTTTATCAGCAGTAATTCGAAACAACGTAAGAAAACCGATAAACAGTCACGAGAATGCGATCGGGACACTGAGTGTAATTTATAATGTTAAAATACTGACACTAACTTGATCTCTTGTATCAGCCGATTCAGCGGATACGTCGAGTTGTCATCACATTTTTCGCACAAACATACACGTGACTATCAATGAATACAAAATATCTTGGTCATAATTTTTTAAATTAAATTATGTTTCGCAATTTAATATTGTCGAAAATTGTTACGAATAATCTTTTGAATTAACGAGACAATAATAAATGTTATGGTGCAAATCTTCGCGCGGAAATAAACATTTTCCGCGAGAATAAGACACATTACGAAGAAACAAAGCGGCATATGCCACAAACAGAAGAGAGAGGATAATCTTATATAGTATATCAATGAAGAAGAAAGAGAGGAAAGAATGAAAGAGCAAAGCAAAAGAACGTAATATAAAGAGGAAAGAGCGAGCGAATGAGCAAGCGAGCAAGTAAGGAGAGAGAGGAGGGGGGGGGGGAGACAAGAAGAAAGACAAGAAGACAGCAAGAGGAAGAGAAAGAGAAAGAACGAGAGAAGGGGAAAGAGAAAGAGAAGCAATGCGACAATCACTACATTCGCGGTTAGCTCGAGCGAGAGAGCGCATGGCCTTGGCCGCTGCTGCGGGGTAATTCAGTCAAGGTTTCGGCCGATGAACTTCCTCCAACGGGAGGAAGGAGACTTCGCCGGCCGGTTGTGGTAGATGTGGTAGGGAAGAGTCGGACCAATAGTGCGACTGAGGGCCCGCTGAGCTGACGGCCGATTGGTCGGGCCCGTCTCGGTGGCGACAGCACGGCACACTGCGACGGGCCCGCAGCGACTTGTCAGTGACCTCCAACATTGAAAATACGATGAACTCTCTCGGGGGGCCCTGTAAGAGAGCTTACGGAGCAATGTGTTGAGTGTCCTCTACTACATACTAGGTAGCCAGGGCGTAGACATTGTAGATGGTCGAGGCAGCCTGATAGCCTGGCAGCCGAGCAGGCACATCAATCCCTCCCCTCCATCTCCGACTTACTCAGAGTAAGGGCTGCACGGCCCCCAGGTAACCAACACTCGGCAGCGCCGAACAAGAGTCAGACCAACGCGAACCTCCCTCGAGCGAAGACTTACTTTCACTCTCTCTTCAGGCTACCATCCTCTCGCGCTCAGCTCCGCTTCCAATTCATTGCGTCGCTTCCAATCATCTACAACTTACCGCGAGCTTCGTTATAACGTCGGCCATAACCTTTGCAGTCGCAGATCGCGCCGATCATTTGCGGCACTTCGATATTCGCTGAGTTCTTGATCAAGAGTTGCACGTGGACGTTCGCGCGCGTGCAAGTAAATCGATATTTAGTGATTGATAAGTGAGCTTAGTGACAGTGAGAGCGAGATGAGAACAAGTGGAACAGTATCGTAAATCTCCGGAACAGTATGTGGACTTTTAATTTTTTTCTCAGTGCAGTGTTGTGAATAAACGAATGTTATCTCTGCCGGGAAGGAGAGCGTTAACAGCGGAAACTTTCCCGAACAAACATGATTCTTACTCCGGACAGTAGTGCGCAGGACACGCTGGTCACATCACCCGCACCTGAATTGTTGATTCCCAACGTATCTTCGCACGATTCTCGCGCGTCCACCGTGCCGCGTGTACCCAGTCAAGGCATGTCTAGTCCGTATCACGTGATGCAATTAACAGATCATCATCTTAGTCCCAATATGCCGACGATGGATTCGACTGTTTCTTCCGCTAAACCCGAGCCTGAACTTAACATAGGTACACGTATTTCTTTTTACAATGGCGAGATCATAACGAATAATACCAATTGGAAATTGTGTGCGAGCGTAAAAAACGGATGGGACCGCGATACCGCGACAGTAGGTGAAAGCAGAAAGTTGTAATGCAGCGCGATGCTGTAACCCGCTACACGCGCGAGAGAGGAGAAAGTGTTCTTCTTTCCCTCCCACCTTTCTCTCGAGCAGCGCGAGAGGAGAGGATATCGTTACGACCTGCATTAATGGAATGCACTTCTCTCGTTTGTTTCAGAATTCGACGGGACCACCGTGTTATGCCGGGTCTGCGGTGACAAGGCATCCGGTTTTCATTATGGAGTTCATTCCTGCGAGGGATGCAAGGTGAGTACTGGCAGATCAGTTGTCAATTACACGGCAATCCGATTCCTTTGGAATCTCGGTCTCTTACGTTACAATCCTTTGTCAAAATTTTTAAATCGAACGCTGACGGAATCTAATCTCGCATGAGCGATCAGAAGTGCCATGTGTTTTCGCGCCAAGCGATTTCGATATGTAAATATTCGTTCCAGTTTTGTCGATAGAATTGAACTTGTTTTTTTGTAAACAATTTTAAACTAATATTATATAATCAAAAAAGTTAAGAATTATAAATAATTTTATAAATTTTACTTACAAAACAAAATACGCAATGTTAAAAAATTATAAATTGATAGAAAAGAGAATATAATCAAATTTTCGTTAAGTATATTTTGAAGTTTATTAACTTCAAATTACTTTAGAGAATCCATAGATGTTAAAATTATAGATTAACGTTTTCTATCTATAAGAATATCGAAATTGTGGATGCGCGTTGCTGTGCGGTGCGATCAGAATGAATGTACGTGAATGTAAATGCATGATGTGAAGCTACATAGAAGTTGTCGATCACGCGGAGAAACCTTGGTCACGAAATCATAAGAGATTTGAGGTGGTCCTTGAAATTATTTCACGATAAGCAATTCCTCTACATCGGCAGAGGATCTCGCGAAGACCTCTTTCATACGTATTGCCAAGGCTAGCGTGATAATTTATTTTTTAATACATATTTTTTAACAGTTAATAAAATGATTAATGCATCATAGTTATAAGCATCAATCGTCAATAGATCCTAATCAATCAATAGATTCTAATAGTCTTTGTATCATTTTTTTTTTACCTACAAAATTATGTTCGTTAGAAAGGAAGATACAGTTAGAAAATATGACAGGTTTTTTATTACTACAATATTTCCGTTTCAACAAAATTTAAGAAAAGGTTCAAAGCAGGTAGATATATTCTTTGACAATTCTTCAATGATTCTGACAAATGTTCGAACCAAAATCAACTAAGGCTCAATGGTCAAAGAATTTGGAAATGTCATTCAAGCTGAATTACTTTGCAATTTAATTGTCTTCTTAACGTGTCCATAGGCGTTGAAATATGGAATTTTTCTTTGTCACGAGAAACTTTCCGAGCTGTGTAAATTGTAACAAGATCGGTGTCTTTTGTTTCGCTTGTACGCATCGATTCGGCCGGAAGCGGATAGTAGGGTCAGCACTGGCTATCGACGCGTTTTAGGAAGTGAAGGAATGGCGCCACTACCCATCGCCGATTTTACCATCTCCATAACCACGCGATGTAGTGGAGGTGGTCTGGGTGGTCACGCTACCAGGTATCGTTCACGCTCGTAGATCGACTTAGACCACTCGTGTAACAACTTCGTGCCACCATCTTTCTTCTAATTGTGTTTCACATTATTTATTTTAATTCTTTTTATATATATTTATTCAAGGTATTTCCTATTCAAATACAGTTATCACACAGATTATATGATATTATTTATCTTTTATGATCAATTTCTTCATCGCTAAATTCCCAGATATCTCATGAATAAAGTTATCTAAAGATGAAAAAATTGGTCATAAAAGATAAAGTTGTTGTTGGTGAAGAAAGCTATTACAAAATTTGTTTGTAAAATTGTTGAAAACTTATTAATAAAAAAGGACTTCCTCTTTTTTTGGATTTAACAAAAGAATTTAAAGAACTTGATATCGTTACAAATACAAATATGATATGAATGATTAAGAGATTTAAATCTTTCGATATTTATAAATCTTGCTAGTCTTTATTTATATTTATTGTTGTTTTGTAAAAGTGATTATATCCACATAATACATTTATCCAAGGAATCTTCTGAGAATGTTCTTAGAATCGTAGGAATGTTTTACCTACAAGTTTGTACAGATATGTATGCATAAATGCATAGAATATAAATGAGGAAATTGAAATTTAATAGAATGTAATATAGCCACTGTTTAAAAACATTTCTTTGAAAACGTTCTATAATAATTTGTCATACAATTTATTCTGGCGATTTTTTTCATTGAAATAATCGAATAGAACCGCCAATAGAGACATCCCGCCGTGCTGCGGAGGAACCAAGAATGGTAAACCCAAAAAAGAGGAAATGAAAGAGAGAGTTAGGGCCAAACCAAAAAACCAAGATGATGATTACCGTGGGGAAGCGAAAGTATTTTTCGACCTAGCAGCAGATACTCCTGCTTTCATTGCTCCTATTGTGTAGCCCTAGAAAAAAGACCTACATCGACCACATTCTATATGAAACACCTGCCTAAGAATTTTTCTTCCTCTCGTCTTCTCCGTCTTCTATGTAATGTCATCCTCCTGCTCCTGTAACGTCGTTCCGATGGTTGAAATTCACTGAAGAGACTAATCGCTCAGACAGAGAGTCATGGTCCCCGACTGGTTGACTAGGTCAGTAACTTATAGTCGCAGCGCCGTAAGAGGCGCTAAGCCGAACGAGTCTCCACCGAGTGACCTAGCCGCTAGCGGTAGAGCGTCTTAAAGTACTGGAAGAGGGGCTTGTGGAAAGGGAAGAGAACGCGGAAGAGTGTTGGATATCTTTAAGACTAGGTCGCTCGGTCACACCACTACACAGTTGTACTATTTCGCTCTACTGTCTCATCAGAACGCTACTTTTCTCTTCGCATTATATCGCACTACTGAAATATTAATTTTATTAAAAGAAAAAACTTACGCATGTAAAACTTTATATGATTGTCAAGAAAGCCAATACGATATTCCTGTATATACATATCTTATTATTATTATTATTTAATAGATTTGGAAATATTTCAGAAATAGACAAAAACTGACACAAAAGACAAAGAATTCGAAATTTTGAAATGTCAAGATTCAAGAACCAAAAATATCTAAATCTTCTTCTAATATGAAATAAATCAACTTAAAAGCTGTAATAGCAGTACCGAGTATTTCAACCTTCTCTAATTTATTGAAGAATAAAGCTTCTCAATTTATTAAAGGATCATGCAGGAGAATAAAATAGAAGCCGTATTTTGAATATTTTAAATCAATTTGAGTTAAATCGATTGCAGTTCCAGAATAGTCGAATGGCGCTATTATCGCTCTACTTTTGCCATCATAACGGTACATATCGTAGCGAATTAGATTTGAAATAAATATAATTTCCACGGCAGTTTTTCATTAGTACATAACGTGCTTTGACTTGTAAAACATAGCTTGATCTTATTAAACATCTTTCAATCCTATATTATCGTTGAATTTGAGCTTTTGATTAAAAACATTTTTATCTCAAAATAGGAAAATATAAAAACTAATGTTTGATGTAAAACTCTAGCAAACTAATTGAAATTCTAAAATGAAAAGTTGAAACTCTTACGTGATCAATTTTCTCGAAAGTATTAGAAATTATTATTTAGGAGAGACGAAAGAACTTTTTAGTAATATGGAGCTCCTCTTTAAATCTTCGTGATACAAAACAATTGGTAGAGGTGCACGTCGGTGCTTTTTCCGGAGGGTTGAAATCAGGCGACCAGTGCATTAACCCTCCGGTCGTCGACCCTTCGAGCCAGTTACGTCACTCTCCCTCTCCTCCTCCTCCTCTCCTTCTCCTTCTCCTCTTCCTCCTTCTTCTCCTCCTTCTCTTCCTTCTCCTCCTCTTCCCTCACCGCATACTCCCTTCCCATAGAGAAGTCTTCCCCCACTCTTCCCTCCTCTCTCGGGTAACCGTCATTTTTGACGTTGTAACGAGTCGCGATCTCATTTTCATTTGATTGCGCGAGTATTTCGGTGCTCGCTTGAGGTTATCGACCCCGAGGTGCATCTACTTTAGAATCGGGTCAGCCGCTTATTATCGTGGTAGGTGTTCGCTCGACGTGGTATTTGTCCACCGAAGCGGGAGCTCTTCGAGATAACGCTTCCCCACAGGGCGAAATCGGACCGCCGCAATTTTTACACCCGATAAATTCGTCCCGCGAAACACGATATCATCAGCGAACAGCATAATGGATTACTTCTGCTGCTATACATGCATCACTCCGCTTGACGCGTTAGCGAGCATTACGACTTCTGGAAGGATTCAGAATTCAAAAGGGTAAATGCCGTTGTACAAATTAACAATAATTGATTGACAACGACAAGATCCAACAGGCATTTTCAGAAAAAAAGTTGAACTAATTCTTAATCATTTATAGATCGTTTCACAGGTACATGAATGCTAATATGATGATTCATAAATATATGACCGCAATGATTTAGCAAGTCTCTCACAAGATCAATCAAAATTGTATCTGATGTTACAACTAAATCGCCGTTATGTATCGTTCGGTAGTATCAGTAGAGTACAAAACTGTGTGCACGGGAGCAACCATCTCTGACCTCTGCGATCGACTTTACCGATATCGATGCCCGGGCAACAGAACGGAACGGCAAATTCTTGGGGTCGTAGGAGAGTGCTAGAACGAGCTAGCGAATGAGCGAGCGGTTAATGCCCCCGAGCAGAGCGGAGAGTGTCGCGACTGTTGGAGCGGCGCGCACGCGCACGCGCGCGTGTTACGTACGTCACCGTTACTCCGTTTCGCGTCCTCCTCTCTCCCTCTCTGGCATCAAACCTCCTACTTTTACTATGGTACCTCACGCCCCCACTCTTCGCGTGGTAGCAGATACGCTCACCTTCCCCTACCGTCCCTCAGACAGATCGCCATTCCTCTTTTCCCCCCTCCCCCTATTCGTTGCAGCAGTCGCGCGCTCCGGTCGTTGGCCCCCGCGACCACATCGTGTGTATATCCCACACTCTCTTCACTTATATATGTGCAGTGTGTACGTATATGCAAGCGTGTAATGCTTATACAACCCCGTACCACCGTCACCGACCAACGTCTCTTCTGCCAGCTACTAGTGTCGTCGCTGCACTTCCACGGAAAATAAAATTGGAACTTCAACGGCCGTCGCGTCGCGTCGGACAACGACGATTCCACTAAATTGTGAAGATAATCTTCGTGCGATTTCATCCCAGATGAAATCACGAAAATGTCCGATGTCAATTTTTACATCAATACGTACATTACCGTCATAAAGAATGCTTTATTGCGTATTTCAATTTTAATTTTAAAAAATTAAAGAATTTTTCATACAATTCTTTTAAACGTAATATAGTCTGCTCTTTAATAGTAATTAATTTCTCTGTTAATAAATCTTGCGGAAATGAGATTTTTTTCTTGTTGCGGAATTGAGAACAGAGAATAACAGAACTTTCTCGACTCGGCGAAAGTTTCATTTAATTCTCCTCTCGACGCATTTTTCCTGAAACTATTGTTGAATATCCAGTGCTCGCTATTGCAATTGTTAAGTAGAGGAGAACATTTCTAATCACTAGTATTTAAAATTATCATATTTGTACATATGAAATTTATGCAAATATAGTAAGATTATGAGATCTGAAATAATTTTTAGTTGAGATAAAATATTATACCATTCTCCAGCATCTTATAAGGATTTTGAGAATAAGACGCGTGCGCAAAGGAACATTCGTAACTTGAGGTAGCGCACGAAGGTGGTCGCCCCCTGACCCGTCACGGGCCATGCACGGTTCGAGAGATCGATGCACCGCATTCCCCCACACACCTCTTGCACCCTTTGCTCGTTGGATTCCCGACGACCGAGAGGTTCAACAGGGGTTGCTGGCTTCGTCCGGGCACGATGATAATTCGTGGCTCAATAACATTTCGCTGCAATTTCGATAATTTTTCGCAAAAAAAAATTGCTTCGAATTAAAAAGATTTGAAAGTCTAAGGGCAAAGAATCTGAAGATGTAATTATTGAAATATTTTCACAATTATTTTCGAGATTTTAAACATAATATTTGAGATATTGTACATTACAATAAGTTAAATTTCAAAAAGTGAATCTTAATTTAAAAATTTGATCGATTTATAGATTATACAATATCATTTGAAACAAGCTACCTTCTTTTGTACAAAAGATCGAAGACGTATTTTACCGAACTCAGCCGGTTAGAATCGAAGGCAGCGATGCTTAACATTGGCAACGCTGACAGTTCATTGACTTGCATCAAACGCTCGCGCCGATTGACAGCCCGGGCGCGGAGGTGCAACGGTACATCGTTCTCTCGATGAGCTCCGCAGTTGAGGTAGGCGAGGTCGCGCATCTGACGTCACAGCAGAATTACTCGGCAACGAGCATCGCCAACTTTTCGTATGCGTACGTGCTTCGACGTATACTCGCGGTCGTCGACGCGACGTCGACGACGACGACATGACGAACACAGAAACATATAGAAGCTTCACGAAGGGTCCCCCACGCGTTGCACGTTACGTAATCGTCTCGCGAGGTCGTTGACCGATATACAACAGGAAATTCTTTTACTATAACCTACCTCTTTCTCAATTTTTATTTATTCCAAAACTCTCAGCTTCTTCATAGCTCCGAGCGATTAACGAGATAGGATCGGAAGTAAAGATAAAAATGATACATAAATAGAGACAAGGGATTTGTATATTCACGCTTATTTGCGAGTAAGAGTAGGTGGATATTAGAGGAGTATCAACGCGAGGGTAGGAACCGAGAAGTGGAGGTAGGGCAGGTCGTTCGGATAGGGTGGCTCCTCCGGTTGGTAGGTGGGGAGGAAGGAGGGAAGGAGGGAGGGAAGAAACCCGTTAGTAGAGCGCCCGCGAGCCTCTATGGTAACACTCATAGCTCGTAGCTTGTAGTAGATACGACGAAGAGGACATCATCTAGGGTTCACTTCAGCGCGAGTGAGAGAAACTGGAAACTGGAGAAAGAGAGAACCCAAAGAGGGAGACGGTCGAGGAGCGCCAGTCCGCGCAAGGGGGACTCTCACTTTCACGCGGTGAACTGCGGGTGAACGTCCGGGAATTAGGTCACAGTGTCCCCCACCTCGGTACGCCAGAGGCAATGTGCCGAGGCTCTATGTTCTCTGTGCTAGAAAGAGCCAGTCCACAGCCAAGCTTCGATACAAACGGTCGCTTCTTTCCCCTACGAAACTCGCGTTGTACTTAGGTACGCGCGCGTTCACCGTGGAACCGAGTATCCGAGAAGAGACTCCACGCGGATTATTACGCGTTCATGTGAGGACAGTGACTGATGCAAGCGACCAAAGATCAATTTCCTGTTTTCGCAGAGAATACTCTAACTTAGGTAGCGTCATTAGTTTCGAATCGCGAAGGATACGTATAGCAAGTGATAATCATTTAGTTAATCCGCGCGATCCCACCAAACGGTGGTGTTATATTCGTTATATTCATTCAGTTCGTTAGACGCCGTGCGATTTTTATCTCAGCTGGAGTGAATTAATGGGGTGCTTGTGCGAATGTGATTTGGCCGCCCCGCGTTCGGGGACCGATTGCTCATCGGGGTCTTCATCAGACAGTGACGGTCAGATTGACGAGGGTTTTGTTGGTGATTCGCAGGGCTTCTTTCGTCGGAGCATCCAGCAAAAGATTCAGTATCGTCCGTGCACCAAGAATCAACAGTGCAGCATCCTCCGAATCAACAGAAATCGCTGTCAATATTGCCGTCTCAAAAAGTGCATCGCTGTCGGCATGAGTCGTGATGGTGAGTCTTTTCAATATTTTATCTATGAGAATAAATTTTGTAGCTTTAAATAAAATTTCATAGAAATTTATCATTGCTGAAAAAAATGTTGCGAATTATCTTAAATAATTTGGTCTTTATTCTAGTCAACAGTTAAAATAATTCTAAAATGTAATAGAATATATTATTTTGACTAAAAAAAAAAACGCTGTGTCGTCAATCTCGTAAACATATTTGTAAACTTAACGCGTCCTTTTGATCAATTTGTTGTTGCGCCAATTAGTAAAGCATTGCATATTTCTTCTTTTTTCTTTCGAGCGTCATATTCTCCGTAAAAGAGTTTCTAAAATTTAATTTGCCGGGTCATTGACCGTTTGCATAACGTCGTTCCTCGCGACATGATGGAGTGTCGCAACGGGCGAAAGTGGCCAATTCGCCGTTTGAGAAAGCAACAGCGATTATCTTTCAATTGGTGTAATCAGATCTTGCTTTCTTTTCGACGAATTAATAAAATCCTCGTCGGTTTTTATCGAATAATCGCAGCTGCGCGGGATGCTGCACAGCTCCCGGATCATTGACCTAGGTCGTCGACATGTCGCGCGGGCGCCAAAACACACACGCACACACGCACACACACACACACACACACAAAATATATGTGTATATATATATGTATGTGTATATATATATATATATATATATATATATATATATATATATAT
>NW_012130095.1:1628136-1677596 GCF_000143395.1 Atta cephalotes
CGACACACACACACACACACACACACACACACACACACTAATAATAATATATATATATATATATATGTATATATATATATATATATATATATATATATATATATATATATATATATATCACGTTCTCCCGACAAAATTAGAACGCGTTCCTCCTCTCTAGATGACTAAGTGTATATTTTTATCATTTTTTTGCAAATTAATTCATGTAGATGCGATTTTTCAATTATGATGTAGCTCGAGTATAGTCAAAAATATAATATTGATTTACCTATCACAAACGCATATGACATGAAAATGATCTTTCGTCTTAAAAATCAGTGCAAAAAAGTACGCCTATCAGTATCAACGCGATTCGCGGGGTCAATAGACGACCGTTGCTCGTCTGGCGGGTGACTTGGTATCCGTAGAAAGAGTACCGCTACTCGCCGCTACGTCCCCCGATGATCCTCCCACCTTCTTCTACCCTCCTTTCCCAGCTACCGCGCCTCTGTCGCCGCACTCCGTCGTCGTCTCTCATTCCCCACCTCAAGCGAACGATCCTCGTCGCTTGCTTGGCTTCTTCGGTCGTGGAACGTAACTGTTCCCCCACCAACGGCGATGGTGCGCTGTCGCGTGGCGCTACACTCCATGCGGAGACCTCGCGAACTTTACTTCCTAACTACATTCCCCTTCCTCGATACCGCTCCTCTCCTTCATCGATCTCCCCTCTTCTACATCATCTGAATCTACCTGGCTGGTAGGCGCATGCTCTCGTTGCGAGCTACCGTCTGGCCAGAGCTATACGTGAGTAACTGGTCATAACGCTTCAAGCCTTGCTACGAACAACTTGTCGACACCGTTATCATGATCGGGCGCGTTTTTTTTTCTTTTTTGTCGTTGTACTTGGAGAAATAATTATGAGAAATAATTATAAAGAATATTATAAGAATATTAAATATAATTATAAGAATATTAAATCTTTATAAATATGATTTTAATGACGAGATTTTGTACCATAAGGTGAAATGAGTTAAAAAAAACTTGGTGCGGGATTGATAAATTCCAAATTAGAAGAACAAATATATTGGAAACTTGCACTTTTGATTACTAATCAAATCTCTGTACTCTTCACGTAGTTGGATTTTATACATGATATATTACATGATACATCATTACATCAGATATGATCTTTCGTTAATATCCCGTTAGCTGTTTTCGTAATTAGATTAATCGTAACTATACAAATTAAAATTATACAAAACATTGTTTGCTAAAGATTCAAAATGATAACAAATGAATAGTTTGCTTTAGCTCATAGGACCAGCACGTCCTTAACATTAAAGATCGATAGTCCGCAAATAGATAAAGCTGACTATCGACAGCTGGTGACAGAGCAGGTAGCCTAGCAAGGGGTTGCACAAGGTCGTCGAGGGTAAGTTACCCCCGACAAAGGAAATTCGCATCTGCGCATAGAGAAATTCAACTATCTCACTCACTCTTTGCGCCGGGTGCTACGGCTTGACGCGTCGTACATTTGCTCGTTATATAGTGTATATAGGTCGGCGGTACGCCTCGTGCGGCTGTCGCTGAAACCAAGTTCAAGGCCAAAGGCTCGGCAAAGGCCACATTCGCGCGCGATGGTGGGGGTCGTTGATGGTTGAATAAGTGGAGGGGCTGTTGAACGCAACCGCGGAACATCACTCAGTCGGCGGTGATGCTGTCTCGTGTTTGCACGCGTATAGCAGTCGCGCTCGTTTTTCAAACTCTGAGCGGCAAACCTCTCTGTCATAGCCACGCGCGATTTCGCGCAGTGCGATCGCTTGGAGTGACCCGCAACTCGCGAGTCAGCCGAGAGGATCGTTCGTAGCGCTTATCAGTCAAGAACACGCAACCTTAGAGTCAAGGAGTTCCTCGCGTATAGAGTGACAACCGTGGCGTCAGGTAGCAGGTGATCTGGTGCTGATAGAGAAGTCAATCACGTGCGTGAAAGTGCGATAAAATCGAAAATTATTCCGAGATTTAACGTGATTTACGTTTCCCTGAACCGTCATGGGAGACGAGTTACCGATTCTGAAAGGGATCCTCAACGGAGTAGTCAACTATCACAATGCACGTAGGTGTCCCTTTGATGGAACGATATTAGAGCGGTTTCGATAGTGATAAACCGTATAGCATACTTTCTAATTGAAGATTCGCATAACGCGCAGCACTGCGCGTGAGCGCGCGGCACTTTCATCTCTCCCGCGAGAAAGTCGTGCGCTTTCCCCTCTGACTTTTTTTCACCTTTGGCGCGAAACCATATCTGTGATGGTACTCACGCTTTGATAGCCAGTCGATTTTACTATGATCGAGAGTCGCCGTTTCTTTCGATTCTCTCGTATGGTCTATGCGAATATCACGCGAGTGCCGACATTCGTTTATGCGAAGGTCATCTCGCGATAGCGAACGGTCGGGTCCGTTGCATGATTCACCCATTGATCGCATTAACTATTTATCATCGTCCTTCCTTTTGCGTGCGACGTACAAGCGAGCGTCAAATCAACATACATCTAACTCTTTGATTTTACTTGTTTCTGATTACAGCGGTACGATTCGGCCGCGTGCCCAAGCGAGAGAAGGCCAGGATTCTGGCTGCTATGCAGCAGAGCTCCCACAGCCGTTCTCAAGAAAAAGCGGTAGCGGCTGAGTTAGAAGATGAACAACGTCTGCTTACAACCGTGGTGCGAGCCCATATCGACACATGCGATTTTACCAGGGATAAAGTGGCCCCAATCCTCGCCAGAGCCCGCGAGACCCCCAACTACACCGCATGTCCACCAACCTTGGTAAACAAGCTCGACCTATCCTCTTGACATTAACACGGGTTACGCAAGCCATTCGCTTCGCTTTGAGATTTGAACGGTCGGCATGTATGCTGACGTCAATAACTACACGGGCCTTGGGCCGTCTTGATCTTTCAAGCGTTCTACGCGGAAATCGTGCGAGAACCAGGCGACCTCGGCGAAGGAGGAAGCGAGATCCGACGAGAGCATGTAAATCGCCTCGTCTCATCCCGTTCCGCCACGCGAGGACGCCTAGTATGTTCTTCCGAGTACCAATAATGATATAGGCGACCTTCAGCATGATTTAACGATTCGTTGCCTCCTGACCTTGGAATTTGATTCTTTCTGTTATAGGCATGCCCCTTAAATCCTAATCCACAACCATTGACCGGACAGCAAGAGTTACTTCAAGACTTCTCCAAAAGGTTCTCGCCGGCCATACGCGGTGTCGTAGAATTTGCGAAACGCATACCTGGATTCAACCTGCTGGCTCAGGACGACCAGGTCACTCTATTGAAGGCTGGCGTTTTCGAGGTGTTGCTCGTGCGACTTGCTTGCATGTTCGATGGTCAAACGAACAGTATGATTTGTTTAAACGGCCAAGTGCTCAAACGAGAGTCCATCCATAATAGCAGTAATGCGCGATTCCTAATGGACTCGATGTTCGACTTCGCAGAAAGAGTCAATTCCTTGCGATTATCCGACGCTGAATTGGGACTGTTCTGTTCGGTTGTGGTGATCGCCGCCGACAGACCTGGGCTTCGCAATACCGAGCTGGTCGAACGTATGCACAATAAACTTCGAAACGCTTTACAGACGGTATTAGCACAGAACCATCCTCAGCATCCTGACATACTCCGTGAATTATTAAAGAAAATACCCGACCTAAAAACTCTCAACACTCTCCACTCTGAAAAATTATTGGCTTTCAAAATGACTGAGCAGCAACAGCAGTTGCAGGCTCAACAACAACATCAACAGCAACAACAAACACAACACGTCATCACTCCTCAACAACAGCCACATTGGCCAATGGAAGAAGAACCTCCGGCTTCTTGGGGTTCCGCTTCGGACGTAACTTTAGATGAAGCGGTAAAGAGCCCACTGGGTAGCGTGTCGAGCACTGAAAGCACCTGCAGTGGTGAAGTTGCCTCTTTGACAGAATACCATCCAGTACCACCGCCAAGTGGTCACCATGCATCGAGTGCGCCTCTTCTAGCTGCTACTCTAGCCGGTGGACTTTGTCCGCATAGACGACGTGCGAACTCTGGCAGTACTAGTTCCGGCGATGATGAACTTCATCGTTCTACTATATCGAAGACTCCACAGCCGCCACAGTGTCGCAGTTTTCGTAAATTGGATTCGCCAAGTGATAGCGGAATTGAGTCTGGTACCGAGAAACCTGATAAACCGGCCAGCAGCAGTGCCAGCAGCGCTCCCACATCTGTGTGCTCGAGTCCACGCTCGGAGGACAAGGAAGTCGAGGACATGCCGGTGCTGAAGCGCGTGCTTCAGGCACCACCTTTGTATGATACCAACTCATTGATGGATGAGGCTTACAAGCCTCACAAGAAGTTCCGCGCTTTGCGCCAGAAGGATAGTGCCGAGGCCGAGCCGGCCGTAATAGTTCAGCACACGCAGTCTCAATTGCATCTACATCTAACTTCGCCACCAGCGCGCAGTCCGCCCACACAAACGACACAATCCCAGTGCCCGCAAACCGCGAGTTTGCTCAGCAGCACGCATTCCACTCTCGCGAGAAGCCTAATGGAAGGCCCGCGGATGACAGCAGAACAATTGAAGCGTACAGACATCATACACAACTATATAATGCGGGGCGAGGCTAGTCCCAGATCTCCTACAGCATCGCCGTCACCCGCGGAACAATGCGCATCGACGACTACCATAACCACACGTTCGACGCAAGGATCTCAAGGTCTTCTGCAATGCGCTACTACGAGCTATTCGAACAGATGGCCGGCCACCTCGGTGATCACGACGACAACAGGTGCGCGACAACAGCAGCAACAACAGCAGTCTTCCTCGGATTATCTCGCTGTTGCCAACTCTCCGGCTTCGTCTCCGCGGTACCTCTCCGCGACAGCAACTAGTAGTACGAGCACGAGTCCGAGACCAACGTCGAGTACGGCGGCTACATTATCGGTGTTATCGGGCTGTCCGAGCAACATGATGGAGCTGCAGGTTGATATCGCGGACAGCCAGCAACCACTGAACTTGTCCAAGAAATCGCCATCCCCATCACCATCACCCAGACCACTCGTTGGGCCCTGCAAGGCCCTCTCTCTCGAAGCGTAGTGTTCTCGCGAACTCAAGTGATTTCCCGTAACATGCACTGACGTGCGCGCGCACGAAACCGGGATATTTGATCCATTAATCATCAACCGGTGGAAACTCGTTGTCGCGACGCGATACAACTTTCCCCGGCCCTTAACTAGAAACGAAAGTGCCAGGACGCTCTGAGCGCGTGACAAACCAAATAATTTATTAATTTAAACTACTTATCGCTAAAATCATGCGAAAAAGGAGGTGGAGGTTACGGAGGAATGGACAGGGTACATCTCCGTGTATAATCACGAGGAAGACAGACATTTTGTGGCGAGTTGTTTTTTTCGAGTGCGCGAAATGACGATGAATGGACACTTACATAAAAGTGCCGATTCGATGAAAACAACAGTGCTGTGTAGGAGAGCCACCTATCCACCTAAAACTACTTATCTACCTGTCTACCTACCTAAAACCTACTCTGCTCTAGATGTATATCTAGAAGATAGAGCATCTGCGATGGAAAAAACACAAAGGTTGAGTGTTACAGAAATTAATAATCTATCTACATGTGATAATCATGGAAATCGCGCATCCTGTACAGTCTCCACCTCATTCATTGATCATCTACTCTACTATAATTATTAAATATTATAAAACTAATTAATATTATTGTAATATGTGTAAGGTATCATAACCGTAAAAAATTATCATTTCGTGTACGTGTAGAAAAAGATACGTATGATACTCTTGTGTGAATGATGAAAGGCAGACATACGGAATGAATGGGAAAAAGAGAGAATGAATGACGGATGAGCGTGCTTGTGCAAATGAATCGGGGCAAATCGAAAAGCTTCTTGATCGCGGTGGCAACCGAGAAGATCGCGTACGCGATTTTAAAGAATTAAGCGTTTTGTTATGAGACTGATCGGCCCGCCGCGGCCACCAGTTTGCAATTACCGTACCTTTATATTACATGTCGTGTCTCTTCGTCGGGAAGACGACGCGAGAAGTAATTATATCCTCTAATCGCGTCGTATAGCGAGATAGGTATCGTAGGTCCGCTTAAACGCGTTATACAATATTATGTGTTGTGTGTGCATGCATGAAAGTCAGATTAGATAGATCGAGACGGGATTGCGAAAGAGAAAGCGAGGAAAAGATAGTAAGTGAGAGAAGGAAGAGAAAGATAGAAAGGAAAAGAAGAGAAAGAGAGAAGCCGCGGAGCGCTCGAGCAAAACGGAGTTCCGAGTAGAACTTCGAAACGCAATGTAAATAGTAGATTTGTAAGACTATGTGTTGGTAGGCGCGAGTGAACCTCTTCTGCTTCGAAAAAAAAAATCGTGAGGAAAAGTTAGAAGATACGCGGTGGGCCGCCGCCGACGTGTTGTTGAGACGCCCGCCCCGCCCCCTCCCCTTTAACCACCCAGCATATCCCAGTTCCAGCATGAACATCGAATACGCATACATTCACAACACGCTGAGTTGCGAGCGAGTAAAATCGATCTTGAAACAGTTGTAGAAACACTTATGCCTCCTTTCAAGATGGACTAGATTCTCTTGGTTCGATCTACAAGAAGCTCACTTTAATCATGTCCGATTTGAGTTTCGTTAGTTCGATTCTCAAATTAATGATTTAAATAGAGTTGCAATAAAGTTCGATCAGATTAAAGGGAATCTGCTCATCAAGGAATGAGACATTAAAAGCACATTCAATCTTCCGGCTAGAAATATAGCCTAGCCAGTTGTATTCCTAAACACCCATCCCTTCCTTCAGCTTAGAGGCCTCTGTATTTATTGTATCTAAAGAGAGAATGCATTTCCTTCGCCGTGTCGCATGTACCACATTCACCTGTTTGTCCAAGCGAATCCTCGTAGAATCCTTTTGTCCTTACAAAAACACGCATACACACACAATATGGACACATTTACACACGACAGCAACATATATGCACACAGAGCGAACACTTATTCTTGTCCTCCTCCTCTCCCTCCCTCTCTCCTTTCCGCAGACAACCTAGCGTTGATATTCGTAATACTTGTTATGCATAAACTACACATAATTATTATAGTAAACGATACATAAAGTATGATATATTTCCCTATCCATTAAGAAGAATACAAACACAGCTGTTGTTTCTGGTGGAAAAAAACGAAAAATATGGATAAAATGTACTCTATTACATGCAAGAAATGCAGCCCCGCATATTGCCCAGTGAGCACGTCATTTTGTACGCTTGGGAGTTGTGAGGTCGTCTGAATAAACATTGTCTGGTGAATTATACATAAAAATATATTGTCTTCTTATTTATCTTTAATCCCACAGCCTTCCGATTCTTTCAATAAGAAATCTGAGATCTCTCTTATCCTATCTTTCAAAAATAAAATTCTTGTCCAATAATATATCATATATTTTATTCTTGTTTATTTTATTCATGTAAGCACAAAATTCCAATTTAAATTATCGTTAACATATTTAATAATATACATTATATTTCTAAAATTCATTATTAATGTGTAAGAAACGAAAAGGACTGAACAATTATAATTGTCCCTAAATTAATATAATTATTCAAATATCAATAATCGGATATCTTGAATTTTAAATATTTAAGAAAATATGTTTTTACAAATAAACAACTTATATTACCTAATTTTTAAAATTCTCATTTGAGCGACTCGCATAATTCGGTGATCATGCTATATATTAATTTGAGCTGGAAGTCCTGATGTTTATATATCTTTTTTTATTGATACCTTGAACTTTTACACAGCCTTGGTAAGTATAATATTTAGATACGAATATGACTGGAATTTACGAACGCGTTATCGAAGACGCCGATTACAACAACAAAAAAAAACAAATTAAAATATCTTCACGCTTTTTATATTCTCAATTATAAATAATTACTCGCTTTCGAATAATCGATTAGATCGAAAAAAATGGTTATTCGAAAAGATCATTATTTCTATCTCTTATTTAATTATTCGTTGTACTCATTAGAAAAGAATAATAAAATGAGAGTGCAATGCGTACGTCCAATATGTAAATTTAATTATATATAAATTTAATATCGATATGCAAGTGTTGATAGTTAAGAATGGGGCTTTTCAATTATGTTTTTCCATACTTTTTCCGCATAGGACCTGATATACTCAATATCTCTCGTTGATCCACCGAATCCGCCTACGATGAGGTGCGATATAACAGAAATGGTAGCCACCCTGCTCGCGTAAATACCTACATTGGAGGCGCGTGGCGCCCTGTGGGCGTCGGTTGCCACGCAACCTAGTTCTCGCTAACGTGAATTGTCCTATCGTGAACTCTGCACTTCGCTTCTACCGCATCATCATGTCGATGCGCTTCATCATAATTGCTATGTCACGCGAGGGCGTATTTTCGAATAAGGGTAAAAATGAGCTATTAACTAAAAATACCAGCTGGATTGGGAAACTAATTATCCCTCTGATTTAGCTACCATGTTCAAATTTATCTGACATAAATATATTACGGCGCACACGATTAGCTTCGACTCCAATAATAAATATATAATGAATATTATATGCTTTGTAGCTATCTATGCCTCAGACAAATAGATATGATGTTTCATGTCTATTAAGTTTCTATTTATCATATATATACTTGAGATCGCGCATAAGTTGCGATGTTTTGTTCATCATTCGTTTTAAAATATGATCTTGAAATTGTAACGAGTCATTAATATGCGTTAATTCTCAAATGTCGGGGAGTTTCTCGAGTCTATATTTCTATCATTCGGATTAAGCGGGCAAAAAGAAAATGAAGAGGAAGCTGCCGAGCAGAGATCAACAACAAGTCATCGATTAACAATAAACCATTCAGTAAAACTTACTGCAGAGTGTAATACGGTTAACTCGAAGGCCGCTCGTTAACCTGCTGATACTTGCGTTATGAACATACAACCAATGCAATAGTTAAATAAAATATTGATTATAAATAACATTCTTTGTTTTTATTCTCAATTCTCCCGAATATACCGGGAAATGACTGATTTCGACTGTCTATTAGTGAGACGAATAAAAATAATAAAGTTAGTACTATTCATTGTCTTGTTGTCTCTGTTCCTTATGTTGACATAGGGGAAGAGTACTAGTACAAGAGGGGATGCCGATCTCGTTGGATGTGTCTGCGACCTCGGCCGGAACCTTGAACGCGCTCCTTAGCTGAGACGCAGAGTGCGAAGGCTTTTATGCGTGGAAGGGGGGGCGGAAGTGCGGGGGACGGATACGCGGCTCGTAATGTGAGGGCGTCCTGGAGGCTGAAACCCAGTCTGGGAATGTACTCTGCTTGTCCAGGGACAGCGCGCATTCTCTCAAACACCAGTAGACGGTAGCCTCGAACCACGCACGCCGTTGGTAGGATTCCATCACAAAGACAATACTCACCATCGTGGCTTTCCGATAATTGGATTCTAAGTATAAAGCCAGCCCACAAACGTAAATCGCGAACGTAATCGGGATGATTCCCGACGGGTTTACTCTCGCGATCGTAACTCCTGTACGCTGCCACTAATTAAACTACATAAAAACATTTTGCGGACAAAATTAAAATGTCCAATTCTATATAGAATATGTCGTTTTTTGACTTTCCACAGAATAGATCACAATCATAATATGACTCTAATTTTCAAAACTATTTGAAAGAAAGTTAAGATGTAAATATATATATATGTGATATAATTTGTATTAAATTTTTACAAGTTTATTATTTCATCTCTAAACAATAAAAACAACATACATACTTCTGACTGACATAATATCTTCTAAAATGATGTATTACATCGAAATATTTCTATAATACTATGTGTAGAATGGAAATACCCTTTTTGTTTATTACTCAAAACTCTGTCTTCCGGGTCAACACACTTTTGTTCTTCATTTTTGTCCCTTGATTTATTTCATAGATCTTTGCCTTTCAATGATTCTTGTTGCTCCTTTTACCTTCCAGTTTTCCACGTAGCAAAGTCATGACTCTCGCGAAAAACGCACTATCCTTACGCACAAGGCAAGCTCGCCCTGGCCCGGGTTTTTTCACCCCTCAACCAACCCGAAAATTTATGAGCGATATGGCCTTCGACCACCTTTAAGAGGCGTTGCTTCATGGAACCCTCCTCGCGAGTCTCTCCCCCGCCGATTCTCTCCAAGGTCCTTTCAGTAAATCCCTTAGGGTCGCATTCACATACTTATAGGTCTCACATATTTATAGGTCTCATCGCAAGATTTTAGACGTGCTAAAGTTGTCTTGTAAAGTTGATTACATCTTCGTTAAATTCATTACGTATATGTGTTGTGTATGCGAGCACGTAGTTTATTGTATTTAGAATATTTTAGAAACATCTCTTTTTTAGAAATAGTACAATTTACCACTTCACTTCAATAATAGATATTAAAAATAATTAGAAAATATAAATAATTAAAAACAAATTTTCGAATCTAATGATGAATCATTGATATTTAAATAGTACAAAACATTTTAATTTTCTCGTACATGGAAAAATTTTCTCGTTATATTCTACTGCAAAATTCGTTAGAATTTTTACCATGTTTAGTGATAAGTGTGGAACAATTTCGCAGTTATTAAATATTATCGATAATAAGGAATAAGAATTTTTGAAATAAATAAAAGATATTTTATAATATCTATTGGGTTGAAATAAAAAAATTCATAACGCTACAAATTTCAAACAGTTGTAATTTCGTTATAACTAAACGAAATTTAAATTTAAAACAGGATTTTTTAAAGCGAAAATATCTACTTTTGATGAGTATAGTAACAGTATATATTTTGTATTTAATCATTTTGTATGTACAGAATCATCATTGTATGTACAGAAAATTACAAGCTAGACAAAATTGGAAATTTTTTGCGTACTTTGTAGACCTGTGCCTAAGAAAATTTTTTACTTTTTATCATAAAAATTTAAATTTCTTTATAAAATCGGGTTTTTTTTTAATATTCCCAAGATTTTTGTCTTTGGCGATGCCGTGTATTATTCATTTACTGGTAAGCGACTTTAGAAATATTTTAAATTTTAGTAAAAATAAAAACATCAAACATCGATCAATTACTATGGTAAAATTATGAGTGTATGTAAAATTATGAATGACGAACAATAAATCAAGTTAAAAATTGTATTGTAAAATTTATGTAAAATATTTTATTTCTTTATCATTACTTGACACATCTATTCTATTCTATTTAAAACAATAAAGAATTATAAACTGTTTAATTTATTTTAAATTTTAAAATTATTAAAAATATTGAAAATTTTACTTACCTTTTAGTAAAATTAATTAAATTAATATTTTATATTTTATTGTAAAAATATTAACAAATCAGAAAGAATCATATAATTCTTCAAAATACGATGCTATTTTACAATTATCATGATTTTTAGAATAAATTCTAAGAGAAAATTCTCTCTCAGAGAACGTTTGTTTAATTTATATACTTGAAGTATAATAATTTTGTGAACTTCAAAATTCTTAACCAATTTTGGGAAATAAATGTCATCTTTTGTCATCTTTTATCATAATTAATTTAATTAATTTTAAAATAGAAATATATAATATAGAATGGAAGGAGAAAGCATTAAGCTTTCATATAGGAAGCAATGAAGAATGAGTAGTTACACCTTGACTTACCAGTCTTGGCCATCATACAAGGCATAGATTAATATTTGTGCCTGATGGTGCGCGTAAAAATTGACCAGTTCGAGGGAGAGTTAAAGCCTTGAGTCAACAATGAGCAAACACTCATTATCAGCCGTGAGCAATGTCAAACGACAAGCGAGTTTCTCTCCTCTCACTTTTCACTATCTCTCGGGATCACGCAATCTTAAGTTTTTGCAATGCGGATAGTATTAATACAAATGTTATTGTTTCATACTGCAATGAAATAAAACATATATTTGTAACATCCCACATTTATTATTTCTGACAAATAAAATGTAAATAAGGCATCATATCATCATTATCACACACCATTGAAATATTAACTGCAAACATATTCCGTATCCAAAAAAAAATATTTTGACAATTCTGTCTCAATTTTATGGAAACTGTTTTATTAAAGAATTATAATAAAGCATATATTATAATTATTAATATATTTATACAAGTTTTTGAGATATAATTCAAATTTGAATAATAAGACTGACTTGACAACAATAATTATGCACAAAGATAGTAACACAAAAAGAAATGGCCACGAGGATATAATGTAATCCATATCTTATCTAGGCCAATCAGATAGAATTGAGGTTAATAGAAACAAGATATCGGAATCAGGATTACAAAAAAATTATAATAGATATGTCAAGCAGCAAAGATTCCAATTGTAGATTAAAAAAAAAATCACTTCTTTAGCGTCAAAGTACAAAGAATAAAAAAAATTGCGCTTTCCTCAAGTTCATAAGTACTTAAGAAAATTTATCATCTCTTCAACAATCTTTGGCTTAACATAAAAATGGCCAAAATATAATTCGTGACATCGAAACATGTTCGCAAAAGATTTATCTTACTCACCTATGTAATCCCAGATTCAATGATGAATGATCTATAGTTCACATTATCCATGGACTCGCGGAATTTATTATTCATGATCGAGCTTTGGAGAAGAAAAAGAAATTTTAACTTTGTGTGTTTGTGTGTGAAACTCTTATATTAAGAAAAAGATGTGAGCAGATATTAAGGGAAAAACACGGAAGTCGCATTCATCAAAAGGGATACATGTACAAAAGTAAAATCATCACTTTCAAAAATCAGAACTTGCTGCATTTCCAAATAACTAACATACAATGAGAGAAACAAATTTGTGAATATAATTGCAATGTAAAATATTTATGATTAAGAGCTCCTAATAACAATATTATAGCTGTAACAACCAAGTTTAAGCTCCGTTTATGATTGTTATGGCTATAATATTAGTAGATAATAATTAATAGATAATAATTATATATATTCTCTCAAAATAAAAAATTTATACTATAAACATACTATAAACAATAATTTATACTATAAACAATAATAATTTTAAATATTAATACAATAAAATATTAAGATATAATAAATAATGGCAAATAAAATAAACATTTTTATTCAGTAAATGCAATCGCAATTATACTGATATAACTACTTTCTTATTTATTATGTTTATGTGACAATAATAACTAAAAAATATATTTAAAAAAAACTAAAGATTTTCAAACAGTGTGTATAATTATTGTTAGTAGCACAATTATATTTGCATGATTAAAACAACTATATTTATAGTTGTCCCAAAAAATGACTATTTATAATTAAATTGTGACAATTGCAATCTCTTTTTTTCTCTCAGTATTCTTTCTGCATTGATTAACATGGAATAAATATAAATGGAAAAGAGAATGAAAAACGTGGAGTAAGGAATGATTTAAAAATATAAGTAAAATAGTGTTATGTCAAGTCTGTTTAAAATGTTATGTATGACATTTCATATTGCGATATACCTCGCGTGCGAGAGTCGCTCAGTTATACTTTCGAATATGAGCTCTTGAAACGACAATTTAATTGCAATATGCTGTGCAGGCGCGCATTTAATGAATGCAACGAATGCGTTTTCACTTTTCCAGTGCTTTCACTCTCACAAGTGAGCCACTTTTTCCAATACCAAACACGCGTATCCCGCAATGCCATGGAACTTACTAGAGTTCATAAATCAATTTTGTAAATGCGAACAATATTAACAAAATATTCTCCAAAGAAAGATCTTTTTATACTCTTTAAACTTAATAATGATATGATATACAGCATTATGCTAATTATTTTCCTCCAGTGTTAAAAAAAACATTTTAGTAATAAGACGCAGCCCCTTTAATTATATCAAGTATGCATTATCTATGTTAATAATTTCGCGTGGCAGTCGGATGAAATTTCAATCGAGCAAGGAAAACAACATTGATAAAGCGTAATTAACCGTAGAATGAATTTATCATAATGACTTTCTTTTCCCTTCTGCAACGGTCACTAACCTCTGCCGATTTTTATATATATGCTTTATTATAAATACAAGTTAAGCTTAACTCTACTATAATTTTATGAAATATAATAATAATTAATATTAATAATATAAATATATATATAAAATAAATAAATGAAAAAATAATGAACGAGTTTAACTAAATATAAATCATTTTTTAAGATAGTACTCCATTTCTTTTACCCTGAGATTCATTTCAATATTATATTTTTGTGACACAAGTCGATTACTCATAGTCCCGTTAAAACTCGTTGATATCAGCTCTGAAGTAGCTCTGACTAATCCGAATCAATCCGACCCACTTACCTCAAATCGCGTATTTCTTTTAGGTAAGTCCCACGTTTCATAAAAGACCCGTAAAATTTTATGCTCTGTTATGTATGATAATATTTCATACGTTTTCGAGATTCGATAACCTCCGCGAGTTTTGCTTTTGTGCATACATGTTATTCGTTTACTCAATCAAAAGCTAAGAAATACCATAACGTTTATCTGAATTATCTCATGAGGATAAAAATAGAAAAAAAAACATTTAAAAACCCTAGACTATTTTTTAATTAATAAACCATATAAATTTTAAGTAAATTTTAAATTGTATACGATATGCAGTTGTCGATACATATCCAATATTGAAAGGTTTACAAGTCGCGAGAAATGATAAAAGTGATGAAATTTTGATTTAAAAAAGAGGATCAAAAGATAATACTTTTTTTTTAATCTGCTTTCCGCAGCTTAAAGATTACTGTTATCCACAGTCATCCTTTCGATTCGAAACATATCTGACTTCAGGGTCGACGAACGCCGCGGGATTTTCTCTTGTCTTCGCGGTGACGAGGCCGAGGTGACCATACGGTATTTCCTTTCGGTCAGGCAAGAGCGCGGGAGTGAACGCGAGCGCGCGTTTATTGTTAGAGAGGAGGAAGAAGTGGTTGGAGAAGAAGAAAGAAGGAGATGGAGAAGGAGGAACATGGAAAGAGCAGATGAAGGAGGAGAGTATAACTGTACCATCTTTCCCGAGGCTTGCCAACTCCTTCCAGGGTTCACGAACCTTGTCGACCGAACCAAATTCGAAGGTCATTGCTCCAGTTCCAGCTACCTCGTGGAATCCCTATAACGTCGTTCGCGAATTCGAAAGTAATCAATTACTTCTCAGATTACATTGAACATCAAATTTTATTTGTCAAGTAATAAATGTTTCTTTTAGAATTTTTTACACTGAAAAAGGCTATGTTCTTTAGAAAATTCCATCATTTTTTATTGTAGAAACTCCGCTTTAAACTTCTGATGTAATAATTTTTAATATATGTAAAACATGTACAGCTATATGTAATACATAAGTTCTTTTTATTCTCTTTATGTACAATTTTAAGTAATATATTAAAATAATAACACTTCCTTGGTAATAATTAATGTCAAAAATTATACTAATTTAAGATTATCGCTTCTTAAAATCTCAATAGTGATTCTTAAGCTCATTTTGTGGTTGTAAGAATTGACTAATCACAATCAAATATTTTTCTCATGTTTGATTGTAATTGATTAATTCTTACAATTATAACTATTTACACAATTATACTACTATGTTTACGCAATTGTAGAATGGGCTTTATGTATTTTACTCTTATAAAAGAAAAAAGTTATAAAGTTGTTTATAGAATTAAAAAAAAAAATAAAGTTTGTAATTTCAAAAACTATGAAGGATGAGAAACTTTCTTAACTTTATATTCTTTTATATAAAAATATATAAGAATCACCATTCAGTTAAGAACCCTTTTGTAAATTAATATTATTAGCTAAATTTGCAATAATTTAACAAATTTCGTTTAAAATTAAAATTAAAAACTTTAAAAAAATATTTATCGAACTGATCGAAATATTTAGCGAACTGAAAAATTTAATAATAAATTCGTATAAGGACTAAATAAGATAAGCACGTTGTATTATGCACATTATAAATAAGATAAGCACGATAAAAGAATATATTATTACAAATTACAAAAATCTTCCAACAACATTTCGGTGATTTCGGTTCTCAACGGAACCATCTACAGTGGATATATAACTTACATTAACAAATTTCATTTATATTATATATTATATATGTAAAATATATAATTCATGTATATAAGCATGTGCCTTCTTTTATAATTTTTGTTATGCAAAGGATATCAAGAGAGTTTTTGTTCAGACTATACAAAGAGCGAATAGCAATTTATACGAGACTAAAAGTCAATTGCACCAATGGCCTCTATTATTAACCCTAATTAGTGATTTCGTATATTTTTTTTAGATTCACTTTGACCGTAGCATGCACGAGAAGAAAATTCAGTTAATTACGATCAACGCTAATCAACCTTAATGAAACTGGCCCTAAATCTCGTTTATTTAGGTGGCTTAGCCATACACCAATGTGTCGGCCAATATACGACGTAAGCACAGTCCTTGATAGAAATAGTCGTGGTGATGCGATAAAGAGCTAGGCGTAATTCGAGCCGACGTTTTGTTAAAACGATAAGGCTCATGTTGAGAGCTTCGCGTTAAGCGACCCTGAAAGTTCAAGAACGTCAAGGTGAATGACCGCTCTTCTAAATGATTTTATCATCCATTGTCGCTGTTCCCTTCGAGGTCAATAGTATTAAAAAATATAAACTTTGATGAGTCTACATATATAAGCGATAATTAAATAAATCACATAAAATGAAAGATGATTATATGCAATAAAACGAGATTGTGTGTTTTTTATGAAGTATTTCTCTTAATATAACTCTTTTTTGAGCCATTTTACACGCAACATTTTTATCGTGTTGTGACATAATTCATCATTTTTATTATCTACATTCTTTTTACATTCTTTCTGCATTTTTATATTAGTATTTGAAATTCTAAGAAAGAAAAATACGAGATGATAAAACATTAATTAATTTCTCCCATAAAACATTAATCAAGTATCTCCCATGATATTTCATTTAGGCATGATAAATATGTATATTAAAAAACTTACTCGATGTAGAGAGAGGGGATGATTTCGCGTTGCGCTTAATTGACGGCTTTCGGTGCCCGGAAACTCGTCATACGGATTATGTCGTATCGGCGACACGGCGCGGGAAGAACCGAGCTGGTCATTGACCGTGCTCCTTAACTGGTATATTTTCGTCATCTTCCCGAAACGCTCGCCAGTCCCGGGGTCTTTACGTTTCGTCGGTCGAGTAAAGCTACGTATGTACATATACGTATATGTGGCGCGGCGCGAACGCGAGCGAAACCGTGTCGGTCGTTGAACCGACGACTGATACACGTAAACCACGGGAACGTTGCAAGGAGAGAGAGTTTATCTGGTGGGAGATGATCATTGGTTTCGTTGCGCGATATCGATCTTGGAACGAGCTCGTTTCTATGCACGCAATAACAATCATGCTGCACATTTTGAATATTTAAATACTTTTTACAAACTATTTGTAAGAAATTTAACCTTTCGAAACTGTCGGTGGATTTATTAGATCCATTATGCAGTGATTTTTTTGTATAAGATTATTGATGATGAGTAAAAGTAATTCACCTTTCTCTATGAAGTAATATTAAAACAAAAAATATATTATTATATTTGAATTTATCCATTAATTCTTAATTCTTGTATCTGTTATTGTAGCAATTGCCATTTTACATAAAAATTTAATTGCTGCACTTCAATTTTTTTTATTATACATCTAAATTTAAATTATTCTTACCAAAATAAACTTAATATTTGCTCTTTTTATGTAAGTTATTTTAGTTTCTTGAAATTAATGTTTTTTAATCATGTATATAAATCTCACAGATCTAATGTCATTAAAATGCTTTGAAGGTCTTCAAAGGAAGATTTCAAACATACAAAGTTACGTGTGTTATATTTATATATTTGGATATCCGGATCATTAAACGAATAAAATTTTTCTAGAATATTTAATTTTTTAAGTAAAAATATCTTTTCAAATTCCATGTCAGTTATCCTGTAAAAAATTATCTGTCAATTCTTAATTTGTCTCATTATTTAAGATGTTCCTTGCTTTGAATCACAACCACAAGCTGTAGGTCATTGACTGAAGAATTGCACATTCTCACATGCTTTAATTAAGGATTTTATACACTGAAGAATAGAAGCATGGATCAAAATTAAAGAAGAAACAAGTAATATTCAATTAAATTTTATCATTGTAATACATCAAAATCTATAAAATAATCAACATAATGCGACATTATGATAATGCACAGAAAATATTAATTTTAATTTATTTTATTTCATCTAAACTTTCATGAAAGCATTACAGACTGTAAAATTATAAGAGTGAAATAATCACAAATAATTATTTTTCTATTTATATCGTTAATTATTATTACTATTCAAACTCGAATGTTATTTATAATTTAATTATAATTTATAAATTTGGTTAATTACTCACTTTATAAATTTTTATTGTTTGTCTTTTGTTGCTCCAAGGAAAAGTACCGACAAACTCGTGGCCATTCGGAAGTAACGAGATACAAATAGAATCCCTCACGATTGCAGCGGTATAACAACGGGTAGAGGTGACTGCCCCCGCGTGTATTAGGTCACATTTGCGCCCGCTTCAACTGGTGCTAGTTTGCTTGACGATTACATCGCCTTCACAGGATCGCGGAATCATTGACCTCTTGAGCTCTTGCTATATTATCAAACAAGCATCTACGTGTAATTAACCCTTGTACGGCAAATAGAGAATATATGCGCCAGAGTAATAAAATATTTTGTAAATCACAAATATATTTTTATGTAAGAAAATTATCGATCGAAAATTTTCAGTCTAGTTGATAATTTGCATATATAAAAATATTTTCGTAAATCTAACAGTGTTTGCAAAAATAATGCCAATTCTGTCTTAATTAATAATCGTTCATAAAGAATATATGAAAACTTAATCAACAATTTTTCTAACAAAACATTAACTTCGTACGCTTTCACTTCCTTGTCCATCACATCTGCTTTCTTATTTTCCTTTCACATCTACTTTTCATAGATTGTATCGTCTACTTCGAAAGAACCATCATTGTGAGGCACACTATCAGTTTCTCTTAATACTTTTTCAAGTTACATATAAAGAGAATCTTAATGATCGAAGGCGTACATGTCATAAAATCGATCAAACTTTATCGTAATGATAAATAACAGCGACTTTGATGTTTCTATCCAAAGCATCATAAATATTAATAGAAATATCAAGATATCTATAAGAAATTAATCAAATACATTCAAGAGTTTGCTTCTGAAACTTTCTTTTACACTAAATATGTAATAAGCGACAATATCAATTTTTATTTTAAATTGCTTGTCAATTTAATAAGTGACATTACTACTTTGGTTCTGTTCATAATTACGTTTCAAGAGTGAAAAAATTTCAACTTATAGAATCAGATATGTATAAATTCACATAGAAATATTTAAGCACCAAGACTTTGACCGAGAAAAGGATTTCTCTTATTTAATTATAGATCCAAATCGTATCGATATTCATAATTGAATATCAATTTTTCATAGCAAAAGTTTCAGACAAATAAAAATATTTATTAAATACATATTAAAAAGTGCTATCACTTTTAAGTCTTACTCTCACCTCTCACTTACCATAGCTCGTATCGAAAGCTAAATAAGATATGCAAATTATAAATCGTAAAAACAACTATATTCCACTCTTATTCTAATAATCTCACGTGTAAATTTGTTTCGCTATATACGTTCGAATATATTACATGGTTCAATAAACGCGGGAGTGCGGAGATTGACTGTGACATAATTTAAAGAGATCACGTGATACTGTCAGGACCCATTTGTCGATTGAACCGCAACGAACATACGTAATTATACGGTCTGTCGTTCGAAAACGAATTGACAGTTCATTCACCGCTATTTCAATAAAGTCCGTTCTCTTCTCGTACCTTATATCGTAAAAACTTTTCATTACTTTAAGATTATAACATCGAATGATGAATCAACATGTCCTATGAAGAAAAGTCATTTAACAATTTAAATCTCAGAGGAGTTACATTTATCTAATGTGATTTTCCTAAAATTACATAATCCCCATTTATTTGATTTCGCGCATGAACGAGAAGGAAATTGGGCGTTGTGATATCGACCTCTGATACTCTTTCGTCGCGACTCGACGTTCACGCCATGCCTGTCCAGCGAAGCGCACTTGCGCTGAATAGTGACGAGGCCGTTGACACTTGTCTACGTACGTATATGTGTGTGTGCAGAAATAGCGTCGATGCTTCGATGCACTTACCAGTTCCTACCGTTGCTCGATAGGTACTGGCTTCGCTCGGAGATAGTCAGTGATTTTTAATCTGTACATAATTTTCTACTCTTTAATAATTTTCTATCTTTTTCTATCTTTTTAAAAAAATGTGCGATTTTAGTATCTCAATTATTGTTTTTTTTTATTAGATAAAAGTATACACGCTAAAAAAAGTATACACCCATGCGCGATGTCTACATAATTCCCACTGTGTTAATATTAACATTAATATGGGTTTCAAACCTCCGATGTTTATATATAAATACTATGATAGTGTTGATTTGAAACTCATGGTGTTGAATTCATATCGATGTTAATATTAATACACAATGTATTCAACACAATGAGAATTATATAAATATCGCATGGTGTTAAATTTACATCGCTATTTTTTTATAGAATGTATTAGATTTGTAATGTACAATATATTACGAGGAGCTTCAAACAGACCTAATGAACAATGAAATTGCGCTGTGATCTCTCAAAGCAGCTTCGAAATGCGATGTTAATTACGTAATATGTTTTCGTTTTACGACGGAGCATTGTCCTTGGATAACACTCACGAGCAATTAATAAATACGATCAATGTAAAAATACGCATCACTGAATTCTTAACTAACGCATAAAATAAACGATGACTAACTTCAATTATCGAAAATCATCCAATTATATATCCTTCAACGATAACGATCGCATTATTTTAATCATTAACGAGTGATCCGCCTATAAAGATTGAACAGTTGCGCCGTTAAATCGTTTCCTGCTCTCAAGGACTTTGCAAGTCGATATCGACTACTGTATGTTTATCGTTAACGTTCGAATGTCCGACGCGACGTTTTATCGCGAATGATGTAGAGAAGAGTGTTATGCTGCGAATAACGGATGTATAAAGATATGTGATATGCGCGATCACCTGTCGTTGGCACTATCGCAACGAGGGTGTCGCAATTACCAAACTAAGGTCCCAGCTACGACAATATCAGTTCTCCGCCGCCCGGTATCCGATTTCCTGTTATTCCATGATGGAGTGTCCCCCTGACACCGCATGACACTGACGATCCCGATATCATTCGATCGTCCACGCATATGCTATCGTTTGATATTTTTAGCCTTATCGATCAGAGCCTACGTCGAAAGTGTATGGTAACGAATCGATCGAATGAAATCTTTTCAAACCTGAGAAAGAAATGTTCTCCTCTCCCCCTCACCTGTAACTTTATTATTATCAGAACATGTCATAAACCGCCCGAGCTGACGGAGACAATAGACTTAATTTTTAGATTTAATTTTTATTTAAAATGTCACAAAAAAGAGTAAGGAGGTTTATAAAATATTTCATTGCGATCGATGTGTATTTCTTCTTTGCATCCTTGCTGACTGTTGCAACAGGTTAGCACGTTGGAGTCCTTTACAGTTACTCGTCGTGGCTACAGTTCGTTGCATTGTAACGGAACTCCAGTTCTTCCGCAAAAGATCAGTATCCGATCGTAATAATTGCGCAATTGCGAGAAAGCACCGCTTTGCAAAAAAAAAAAGTAGAAATCTTTATTTTTCTTTTCTTTTATTTTTTTTTATTCGTTGTCAGCAATAAAGATGTTAAATTTTTAAAAAACGAAAAAGATTTGCATAAAGCTTTGAGTAAAGATTCAAATGCTAAAATCTAATCTAACTACTTTTGACAATGTTTTATATATTACATTTACTGTATATGTTTCTAATTTTTCTAATAATTATCATTAGTAATTGTTGGAGACAGAAATAAAAAATTATTTAATTAGTGCCATAATTTGTTTCTACTTTTAGTAAAAGTTATTTTTAACAATTTTAAATTAATTTTAATTTCTTATTATTACAATTGTAATAAGATAAATGTATCCAATATAGTTTTCCTAAATGTTATAATTTTTGCTGAGTCCAACATTGAAAATTGGTAATTACATACATTCAAAATATATAGGAACATTTCTGAATTCATTGATTGAAAATATGACATATTCAAATAGATTTTCAATATTCACATGGATGTAATAAAGATTTAACTATTCATGCGTAACTATGTATCTATAAATAGCAAGTAAGCCATATTGGGTGTAATTATTTTTAGTAGTAATTGCTTAATGCCATTTTTATGGTAGGATCTATACTTTGTAAATCCATAAAGTTATGAGAGTACAAGTGGGTCATCATGTTAAATACTACTGACCAAACGCTTCGAGGTGAGGCAACGAAAACGTCCCTTCGAGGGACGAGTCATTTGTGAAAGCACGCCGGAAGTCATGCCACGTAAACCAGTTGGGAGCGTCAAGGCCTCCGAAATATTTACTCTAAATAGCTGTAATTATCATTTCGATAGGATAAAAGTCCATGACTTTATCATAGAAAAATGTAACATAATAAACAAATCGTCAAAAATCATAGTAAAGAATATAAGGCAATGACGTAAGCAGCAAATCTAAAATGCTGATCTGCTTACGTCTTACTGCTTAAATTTTTGCCATAGCCATAAATGACGTACATGGATGCGAGGCAAAATTATCTTCTTCTAATAATTAAACGAACGTCGTTGCGTCGTTTTCCAAGGAATATTCTCGAACAATGAATAGTCATTTTTTTTAGTGACAGACACGTGGACAGGACACGTGCATGAAAAAAAACAAGCGCGATTGTTCGTCACCGGCGTCAATGCCTATAAAAAAAACATGCTTACGGTAGATTCATCTTTATGATTAGGGGGTGGATGAAACAACGGTCTCATGTAGAGAGGTAAAGGGAATGAGACGCGAAAGCTGACCTTGCGCGCGCGTGTTTCCAACGATCCAGCTAATAATATAGTCGAGTGTATTCATATTCGGAAACGCTAGATTGCGCGTGTCGGAATCCCCTTTGTCCCTCTTTATTCTTCCTCTTCCACTTTCCTCTTACCTTGGACTTCATACGTTTATTCAATTTACTCCCACATTATTTCAATTTTACGGTCAGGTAATAAATAAGTAATGACATTCACGTATATGATAAGATAAACAAGTGAGATAAGAGAATATATTTTTACATCTATTATTATTCTAGCAATATCGATGATATTCTCTAATCTATAATAGTTATAATGATCTAAACATGCTGTGCGTTGCCTATACTATATATCAAAATAGATAATGTCTTAATTAAACATCGCGCCACTGCAGGCTCCTTTTCTTTCACGCGTCTTCGTTCGTTATCCACGGGTCTCTTCTGCTTCGTCAGCTTCTACGTCGTCGCACACGTGCCGCTGCGTTAAGTATTTCGCTAGCAAGGTCAGCGATAGCGACTTTGCTTCCTAGAACCTGGGGGGTATCACTGATAACCAATAGCGCTCGTTCAAGATGACTCGTGACAGTCATGATTTGAGGTACTCGGATTATCTTTCTTCTCAGGAAAACAGGCCTAGACCTGGAATAGTTCTTATGTACGAAGCCAATAATATTTGCAACGAAAATTCAAACGCGAGAGATTATATATTCTTGTTCAATTATTATCTCAATGTAAATGAAATACAAACAGATTTTAGAGTAATGTCCATTTTTTTTTCTATCAATATAGATCGACTTTAACCATTTAACTTACACTTTTTTACTTTTTTTCTAATTTTAAAAATTTAGAAAAAGATAAAGGAAGTAAATTAAATCGGAATAAAAGTTAATTTACTTGATTAAAATAAATCTAAGTGTATAATGAAAAGTAACTGATCGCAAACAATAGAGGTTCTTCCAAACACGTAATTCTCACAAGTAATGCAAAAATTTATATGTATATCATCATCGTACTTCCGATACGCTGCGAGATACCGGGTGCATTATTATTCACAAATATAAAAAGAAGGCTGACGCACAGTCGGGAGTTGCACTAATCGTTCGCAGTCGGTCCGATGCGACCGCAGCCTCGACGACCGTCCGATAACGAGGAAAGATTATGCTCAAGGACAAGGTCGCGCCGCGCCGCGTCGCTCCGCTCCGCTTCGCTCCGCTCTTTGCCTCGCCATACGTCCATGTTCGCTCCGACTCTGCTTCCAAACGACACGAGACATTGCGACAAATCCGCGAGGCGGAGATATATACGCGTGCACGTAGCAACACTAGTAACATGCTGCGCACATGCGTGACGATACAACATTGATGTGTGCGCCATCGTCCTTGTGACGCTGCCGCCATCGCCACCACCGCCGCCGCCGTGAGATTGTCAACAAGAACAAACTGTTAACCAGAATTCCGAAGTACATTGGTGTACACAGGCTCTTAGATGTGCCAAATTCTGCTATGATATTTATTAAACGTCTACTCGACTGATAAGATTAATAAAAAAAGGACAGCAAATTGGTTTTAAAAACAAAATAATGATCATATGAAAATTTCATCAAAACTTTTGCAAATTATTTAATATGATTATTTAAATTACCATTTAAATCGCGCAATTATTAAAATATCGGTCCGATGTTGTAAAAGGTAAACACATCCGAAAATAGATTTTCATTGGGTTATCTCGCCATCCAGGTTGCCTCACAATTTGTTTCCTACTTAATATATCTCTAATTTTAAGCGACTATGTAGGCTCACACATGACAGCTAACTTGCAGAGAGTAACCTTATACTAGCTATGTGTAAGATTAGTGTAAACTAGCCGCAACACGTAACCATGCCTCCCTCGCAACAGTGAGTCGATCTCTCCGAAAACTAAAACTGTCGCAAGGACGTAGACCAAAGACGTTGGACTGTTTTAAAGCGTTTGTACGACGTATTCGACCGCTCTCGACCTTCGACGTGATTTCTGGTCAAAAAGATCGAACATAAGCCGGCTATCTATACATAATGCTGACATAATATCTATATGCGATCCTCTGATTGTACGTTCTTTGAAAAGTTAAATAAAATTCAACAATCTCGAAAAGAATTTTCGAGAAGAGCAAAATAAGGTAAAACAGAAAATTCACTTAAAACGTGAAACTTTTCAAGATTCATTTAAAAAAAAAAAAAACGAATTGAAAGCTAAAAACTAAAATACAATAGTCAGTGATATCAGAAATGGAACAATTGGAGATGGTTTATAATGAAACATTCGATTTCATTATTATTACAAACCTTGTTTGGCAAAGTTTCGCAAACAACATTATGCAAGACACTGTACGAAATTTATTTAAGATTCGAATCGGTCTTTCTATATGTTCTCTCTGATTCCGATTATACTTCATAAATTTCGAAACTACTTTATAATATCCAATACTTTATAATATCTGGAAAATAATATAATGTTTAAATTTTAATTCTGCTATAATATATGATAAATATTTTGTCTAATCATTCAATTAAAAAAATCATTTAAAAATTAATTTTACAATTTTGTTATATAAAGCAATGTATACATATTCTTACATAATCTTTTCTCATAATCGCATTTATAAAATTATTAGAAAATAACATTATATAATCGATGCATTTGAATCAACCTTTCAGGAAAAAAAGCTAGTTTAAAAATAATTTATAAATGATTAAATAATAACTGTATACGGAGATATAAAAAGAGATTAATTTGCTGGATTAAAATAAAACTCTTCACGATATTTATTCGCCAATATTACGAAAGTGTCAATTGCGTCGCTCGAGGTAAAGATCACTCGAATCTGTACTTGAACTCATCTCGCTGAGTCACTCAGCGCATTATCATCAGACTTGATAACGAACACACGACAAGATAACCTTCCTTGTGCTAGCGAAACGCAATCAGACGAAAATTTCGACTTCTGCTCAGATAGGCACCTGTTCAGAAGTGCATAATACATTCAATGTAATTCAGCAGCGAGTGTACATATCGATTACTAACATGATAAAGCTGTATATGTATAATAATTATTATGATATTAGATATCGCACAGAAGACTTTCTTATTAAAAGAAATTATAGCCTTGATATTTAACGCCAAATACAAACTTTATTTTATTGAACGAAAAAGGTATTAAAAATATAAAGATTTGAAAAAAACAATGCACACATAGTAACTACAATTCTCTTACAGCAGACAAGACTTGGTACTAAGTCATTGTGTAAAACATTAACACGTGGAGTCTGCGTAATAAACATTACAAATGACGTTACAGATAAATAATTTATAACATCTCCTTCTTCCCCTAGATTAAAGATCAAAGACTGCGTATTTCTCAATGACAGATATGTATCCGGCATGAAATCAACATGCAAGATTTTCCATTGCCTTTATCGAAGAGACATTAGTGCGGAAAAAATTAGTTTTTCCGCATTAGTCACTTGTGCAAATTTGTTTAAAACGGCGTTTCGACTCATCGTTATTTTATTGTCATGTGTATGTATGTATGTACATCATATGTGTGCGTACATACACGCTCTATTCGCTCCTCTTCTCCTCTCCTTTCCTCATACTCGTTATTGGAAGGTTCCACCGGCGCGCGACGAAGCCGACGAGTGTCGGTGGCACGTAGTTCGATGCGACATCGTACAAGGACAAGGTCACGTGGTCACGGGCGGCCGGAGCGGACACGTTGTATAGATATATATCGACTACTAGTCGTGATCCCCTCTTCCCATCCATCGTCATCATCGCTGCCTCTTGTCACTACTACTACTACTACTAACTACCAGAGAAGGCATTTTTATATCACGACGTGAATGATACATCGCCAAATGTGTGCGACCACGCGCACGTCGTTTAACCCTACGTCGCGGTCTCGTGGATTTTCAGGGTCACGGTTCGCAACACGGTAGCGAAACAAAGGATGAGATGTCTGTCGACCCTTTTAACCGTCATTAATACTAAACCAAGATAGAGCGATATACTCTACTGCTACGAGCCTTTCAGAATTTTTCAGGTGATTCTTCCATTAGCACAATCATTATCTTTAAAGCTAAACATCTGAATGAAGCAATAATACTGACCTAAATCTCGCAATTTCTAAAAATACTGCATTTTCGTTTTATTATATATGTATATTTTGATTGTGTCTTAATTGATTCTACTCTGGTGAAAATTTTATTCTGAAATTTCTCATCCCATAATTTTTAAATTTTTTAGATTTTGTAACATTTTATCAGAAATTATACTTACAAAAAATCTTAAAAATCTTACGATATTTCATAATAACATATATGAAAAATTCTGAGAAAAGATGTAGATTTTCTGAGAAATGTTCCAATTCGTATAAAAAATGAGAAAGTTATAAAATTATAGAGAAATTTTGAAAAATTATATAGAAATTCTAAAAAATTATATGAAAAATTTTGAGAAAAATTTCACCAGGGTAATTTTTTGTTTGAAATTTAATTTGTTCCAACATTTACTCATGTGGCGTTTTTATTCATGTGATATGTGTGTTTCTTTTGATACTTTAAGCAGACACGAAATTACGTAATATTTTACGAAAAGCGATCTGGTTACTAGATATTGAAAAATTATCTACAAACAGATTTCGCGTTTACACGATATGTAGTAGAAGGTCAGAGTCTATATTAGAGTGCCAACAGAAATTACGAGAAATTAGACTAAAATATTTCGGTATACGAAGATTTCATAGTAAATTGAACAGAGACAACCATATAAATTATTGACTTATTGCCAAGCGGGAGGTACAAAATTGTATACATTGTTTTAGAAACTATTCTACGTCGCGTTTCTACGATGCTTGGTTATACAAATTCAAAATTATCAGCTTAGTGGTGCCATGCAGAAAATATATCAAGGTGGAAAATATATTACGTAATGTTTGGATTATTTATTTTCATATTATATCTCTGTCGCCACTTGTTGACGTAACATGAAGAAGCATGTTCAATACTGATGTGAGACGTAAGTCTTTGCTTGTTTGTCAGTTCAATAAAACCGGAAATTTATATCAGTGATACAAAGTCAAGTTTGGGTTAGAATAGACCCCGGAAACGGCCGATAAAAGACAAGGCACGCATACTTCTATCCTTGACTCGCCTTATCGCAAGGTCAGCGTTTCGGAAACAAACTTAGTGGAAGAGGTCAATGTGGCATGTCGCAACATTTCGTCACATGGATTATGATATATAAGTACAAGATTACTGTCCGGATTGGAAAAAAACTGCGTGATGGAAACTATATTCTAAAATATTTTTACAAAATGTAATTATAAGAGAAGTTTTATACAATCGATTAAAAATATCAAACTTATTGACAAAATTCCAAAAAATTATTGTTATCTGAATTGTACAAAAATAAATATAAAGTCATATTTATTATTAATATTTAATAAAACTAAAAGCTATTAATCTTTCGATGTGGTGGACAAGATAAAAAATAATAAATTATGTCTACCGCGCAAATTTTTGCGAAATAAACTTCTCCTACGAATTGAATCTTAATCCCTTTTTACTTGAGTTATACTTTACTTGCTAAAATGTAAAACGTTAACCAAACGCAGCTTTTTGCAATTCTGGCGCAACTCTGCGCGAGAAATTGCAATCTCACCTCAGCTGGCAATGCCAGCCAACGACCTTGGCCTTGCCCGAATAAGACGCGGCCTTGGCGGTCGATCGATGCGACTATCAGCCAGTGCAAGTGCAGCGAGAGGGGAACTGGATCTGAACTGGTTCTCACGTATTCCCGGTTTAGATCACATCGCGTGCATCAATTACGACGATCAGTCGCGGCTCAGTCGCGTTTAAAAACTGTGTCACGCGTTGTTGTCGTCTTTTGAGCTTTGATCCTTAGATTCGATTCTTCACGTAAATCGCGCGCGCAATAACTTCGCTTATTACTGCGCTCGTAGCATATTGCGCAGCTTTGCTATGGATTCCAGCGCAGCGAACACCGTTTCAATCATAAACAAAAAAGTTTAAATTCAAGATAACAATATATATTTCTCGAAACATTACTCTTTATCGATGAAACGATAATAAACATATTACTGTTGAGAAACATAATAAACATATTATGATATGTAATAATATATAGTTACGAATTATAAATAATTATTTAATTAAAATAAGAAGACAGGATAATATTGATTCTTTAATCCAAATTCTTTAATCCAAAATCTTTCAAAACAGCGATAAGTATAACTTAATATCGAGCTTGGCTCTTCATCTGTGGTTTAAATTGCTGATTCGGCGGGAATATGAAAAAAATGCGAAAATCGGAGTACAATCTTGAAGAAGATCCGACAGGCATGCGCATCCTCGACCTTGGCACGAGGAAATAACGTTTCTCCGCAGCGCTGTCGAAAGATTGCATAATGTTACGCGAGACACGATGATATATATGTAATTCCGTTTCGCTTCTCTTTTCTTATTCTTCCGTATTCATACTCGTCGCGCATCTTTTGCGCAGACAAGAATCTCGCGCCACTTGACAAACACGTAACAATTTTTCTTTTCAGTCCAATAGGAATAATCTCATCGCGATGAATTAAAGAAGCACTGTTTCGTTCTTGCCACGGAAACGTTGACTTTGAGGAATTAATTAATGCTTTCAGTTTTATAAATTCGTATTATTTCTCGCGCAAGTCAATGATATTGTAACAATATGTAAAGAAACGTGCAAAAAGACTTCTTTTTGTTTCTTTCTCCCTTCTCTCCCCCCTCCCGCTCTCTCTCTCTCTGTCTCTCTCAAAAAGTTAAAAATATATTTATATAGAATACAGAATATTTAGACTATATTGTAGAATACAGAAAAAAACTCAGAAAAAATTTACTTTTGTTATTTGTGTTTAAAAAGATAAAAAAACAAAATGTAAAAAAAAGTGTTACACGTTGTTTCTGTCGTTGTTATTGACTTTCAGCATCTGTTAGATTAATTTCAATTTATCTTCAATAATATCGTCTACGCGTTGTACATAGCGTGTTACAAAAACATACGTTATTAGGAACGCGCGTTAATTACTTCCGTCCTGACGATCATTCGATCACGGACATTCGTTATAAATGCGACCTTAGATGAAGCCTTGGTTTTACGTTAAATTTCAAGCTCGCCGCTTTAAACAGCTGGACTTTGTCACGCATACGATGTTTAACTACATAAGAAATACACACGTGCAAGATATACATAAATTATGACCCGAAGTAAATATTAACAATTTTAATTCGGTCAAAAAATTGTATAATAACTGTGTATTTGTTGTACAAAGATTGTTTGAGGATTGTCCAATGGCATTAGCGCAATCGAGCTGAGTCTAGTGAGATATCATCAGTTTGTTTGTCGAACGACCTCGCTCGTACATTCGCGGTCACTTGACGTCAGTTGATGCAAATCGAGTGCCGACTTATCGATTCCATCTCACGTCATCACACGATAGATCACCGGACAATGCAATTTACTGCAAATAGATGTTACCGTAAAAGACCATTATACTATTGAGAATCACTTTGCTGGAACGTAATCATTCGTAATGTACAATCAGTGCTAATCACTTGTTATATCGTAAAGTACAATTACAAAAGATTTACAAAATATTAGAATAATAAAAATAGTTTTGTTTATGGAGTTAAATAAATTTTAAAAATATATTAGTATCAATAATGTTTCATGATTGTATTTCGTAAACTAATCCATTATAAATAACGCAATAACCTAAAATGTGTTACAAATTCTCATTTTAGTTTGTAGCTTTTATAAATTATAATATCTAATAAAATTAATGTCATGACGGATGAAATATAAAGCTGAATAACTGCCTACTGTAGAAAATTTATTCTTGGCAAAAGTGCCACTGTGTTGTATCTTTTCAAAACAGCATACATTAGATTCTAACTTAAGACTTGTTCAGCTACGTTAAAATGCTAAATTCGATCTAGTTCACGAACGGAGGGACTTTCCTATACGCAAGGTTTCTCTATGCAAGTTCGAACTCATAACAAATAGGTTATCGCTTGAGGTCACAATGACAGTAATGTCTGTGGTTGAAGAGTCAAGGATCTGAAACCTTGCAAAGTTTGCTTCAAGTTATGTCTATATCGCGTTGTTGGCATGATTGGCATAATACGGATGCAGCAATATGGCACAAATAAGTATGTTAAAATTAGAATCTGCTAATTAAAAAAAATTTTTAATTAAATCTAAATGTAATTTAGTGTTAGATTTTATATTGATAAGGACTCAAAAAGAAGGGTTAAAACGTTTATTTCGTTATTGTTTTTTAACAAGAGAATATGAATTATATGCATCCGAACAGCTGGTTTCGGCTCTGATTGGCTTTTATATATATATATATATGTATATATTTTATTAAATCTAAATGTATAAAAGTTTATAAAATAATTTAACAAAAATTTTCAAAATATTAATCATTATTTACTAATGGTTTTTATCTAAGAAAATTATGGTTTTTAATGGAATATACGATTAATTTAATATAATATAAAAAGGTCTGTTTTGGGTTATAAATAAAAGTCTAACATTTTACTTATAAACTCGGTTAGGTGGCCAAATTCGTCGTTTGAGACATTTTGGGACAAAAGGACATGTCGACATTATTCTCACTAAAATTTTGCATCCTTGACACATATAAAAGCTACGGCCGATGTAACCCGGGCAAAGAGGCCGTTTCGTTTGCGAATCAAATAGACCGATGCGGCGGGGCAACAATGCCGACACACAAGATGAACTCAATAGTTTACGATGATCGTGAGACTACTTCTTCAAAATTTAACATGTCTGTTGAAACACTTATAAATAAAATACGAAACAAAATACATAATTCATTTTTTTCTTTGAAAAATGTTTTTCTAAAATAACTGTTAAAAAAGGACTAGTTTGTTTTGAAGGAGATTTGTTTGTGAGAAAAATATTTTAGGTAGACATTTACTATAAAATCTCCGAAAACTGACTCTTTTCTCTAGAACGTCTCGCGAACGCTGAATATTCTAAAAATTCTGAAACTCGTTATACATATATATATATATATATACACACACACACATATTTTCAGGGTCATCACATCTTAGCCCCTTCACTTCCGATGACTAATTCTTGTCTGGATGATTCCTGATCCATTGCAATTTAAATTACCGAAAAAAACAAGATAAAATATACATAAAATATAATTTAAAAATAAAAAATAGTTTTAAAATGTTTAAAATTGTATAATTTTCCAATCACCGAAATTTAGTAAAAAATTATCACAGACAAAACAATAAAAAAAGTATTTTAAAGTTTGAAACTTATACTATATATAACATGGTTTTGATTATTTTTAAATTTAATTTTGTAGAATTAGAGAGATAAAAAATTTATACGATGATTTTTCGTCGAATTTCTATGTTCGTTGTAAGAAATGCAGGTTTAGCTTCAAAGTCACGTTCAGTCAAAAAAAAATCGTAAGAAAATTTTTAAAAAAGCATTTTATAGGTCAAACTCCGTACTTTTTCGTAAAACTGTTAAATTTTTTCAGAAAAAAATTTTTTATCAAGCTATAAGTTGTTAAATGTACATAATTTTAAAGAATATAACAATGTGATTTTGTTAAGATACAAAAATTGTTATAAAGATAACAATTTTTTGGAAAACAACCGAAAGCATGTTAAAGTACAAGTTTCGCTTTAAAATGTTTTATTTTTTCGTCTGCAATGATTTTTCATTGAATTTCGGTAACCTGAAAATTGTACAATTTTGAAAGTATTTTCTATTTTTTGTTGAAAAATATACATTATAGACATATTATAAATGTAATGAGATGGAAAATATATCATCATGTATAAAAGAAAATTTACTTGGATCTTTTTTAAATAATAATCGTCAAACAGAATCTAATCATCCATCACATTATAGCAACATAGACAATAACAAACTTTGTTTTTATACATTATGCGAATATTATTCGCTTTGGAAAACTAATATAGAGCTAGAGAGATCAAGGCTATTCCGCGAACAAGCGTTTGACTTTTAGCCATGTGTTTACAGTTGCTGAGTAGGTACTCGTGGCTTATCAGACGTTTTAGTATACAACGAAATTAACATTTCAATCAACGCGTGTGGAATAGTATGACTATAAGCGATGCGCGATATAGACTGACCCAACTTCGCACTTTATACCTTTTATTTTGTTTTTTCTCTACCTTTTCTCTTCTTTGTAAATACTTTGTAAAATTTTACTTTGTAAAATAGAAGATAAAATAGAGATCTACCAAGAAACAGATTTCCTCTCAATTTTTTATCCAAATTTTTTAATATTTATATGCTTCTTGAAAATGATTTGGCAAAATTGAGCTATTCAAGCATTTTGCATACACATCCATTAGGATAATTAAATTGGCAAAAACAAAACGAAACGAAAATTGACAAAGTTTCGTCTCATGGAAACGAGATTGCGTTATCGCATTATGCAGCCAATTAAAATCGATCGTTCGACATTTGTTGCCCTAATAATTCAGAGAACCAAGGCGGATTCAAGGCCGCGTGACGCATTTGTTTAAACGAACAATACGACTCGCATTGATTTCTGACGACGATTCTTCAAGGCTAACCGCAAGAATGCGCTAATATCGTATATATGCCTTCAAAAAATAAGACTCTCCACGGCAGATGTAAACTAATCTTTCTTAATCTATTACATATATAATTAGAATCATATCATTTTCAGCCATTTCATTTAATTGATTCAATTCTGTATAATTTATATTTAATTCTGTACTCGCTTTTGATCTCTTCAGTCAATGTAGGAGATCTCGGAGATCTTTGTACCTTCGTGTCCTCGGATTCTAGGATCTTTAGTTGTTAAACGTTAATCGTTCCAGTATATCGGGAGACGTTTCTTAGTCCAACTCGACCGCTATTTTTAGACGTCATTGACATTTGCACGTAGAGACGTTCGACCGCCTGTGTACGCACCGCGTGACGGGATTAAGTTTATCGTGAATTATCTTGATTGTTAGAATTTGTCGCAAAACTGAAAAATGTATAAGACAACTCCGGAAATACTTTAAACTTTTCAAATCGAAAGTTAAAACAATTGTAGGTCTTATCAGAGACCATTTAACTAAAAAATGTGTTCAATTCAGAGGTAAACATTCAAATTGGGACTTTTCTTCAATCGATTCCATCACTATTTCAGCGCCTTCTCGACCGCGCACATTTTCGCTGGTCCTCGCCCACGCGTACCCTTCAGAGTACGCGTCTACGGTCGATCGGGCCATAATAATAAGGCGAGGAGTATAAACGCCGGCTTTCTCATTGTTCGAGCTTTGGATGCGCGGGTGTTTTCACGATATTTTTGGTATCCCCTGTGATGGAGGCGGCTGAGAGATGTGAAAAAATGTGCGGACACATCATGCTTTGCGAAGACGATTGTCTCGTTTAGACTCATACATTCGGCGCGTAATTTTCCAAAAAGTATAATGGACAACTAGCAGCTGGCAAGTTTACAATCAAAACAACAGCCACGACTTAATCTTTGCTTTGCAAAAATTCAAATACGAAGGATCTAGGATTTTTATAAATATGCTCTTTATATAAAGATATTATACCTACACTTTTCTTTACACGAAAATTTATGATCCCAATCGATAAATTTATAGGTCAAATAAATGATATATAGCATATGATAGCATGTATTGTAACATTATATACATATTAGGTGTGCGAAAAAGTTCGTGGCGTTTTTCCTGTTACATCTAATGGGAAAAACGCCACGAACTTTTTCCCACACCTAATATTTATTTATATAATTATTAAATATTTTACATATTTTAAGTATAGATTCTTATTTATTAACATTACATATGATAAATATTCTATGTAATTCATTAAAGAAATTCATATATAATTTTGATATCTTGCTAACTAAATTTATCTAGCAGCTAATTCATATAATCGAAGTTAAAGCATTAATCCGCTTAAACTTAAGGGGATTTAGATAAACTTGTGGGTATAAATTTATTTTATTAATACGCGATAGCCAGAAAGAAAGTTTCACCAATTGGCCTTTAGTTATTGCGACTGTTATTGTTGCAAAACTGCATTGTGGACAATATAGTAGGAGGAGAAAATACAGAGTATAATCTACTTTACTTTCACCGAACCTTCGTGATAATGTAGATTTCCAACAGTTAGAGTCAGTTGTCTGTATCACATATTACGTCTCGATAAATCAAATTTTTTTCCCTTTTCGTTGAAATAAATTTGAAAGTTATTTTTACTCCTTATAATATTTTATATCTAATATTTTATATCTAATATTCAAATTATTTTTTAAACACTGTTTAATGGTTTAAAGCCAATTCAAAATATAATCATTATAAAAATAAAAATAAATTTTATTATTTTACTATCTAATTTTATCTTTAATTTTCACATTAATTGCGAAATTTACTTGAATTTTGTATCACTTTACTCAAAAATTCTGTTCTTAAAACAGATCAGTGTAAATCGACTCATTCACTAAATTCAAGGAAATTAAATATGTAATATCGTCGATAAGAAATTCTTTATCAGCCGTTGATTTATCACGATTCCCGGCTCGTAAATTTCTTCGAATCATTTCATTGGAACAGAGACAGGTTGCAAATCTAAAGAAGCAAGAGAATCTTGAACAACAGCGCGTGGAACCCTAATCGATCAGCGCCCTTGACACGTGCTCTGGTTTCCCATGGCAAGTCAATGCCAGAATAATTACAAGCGAGAATATACAGTGGCGAAATGACTTGGAACGGACCGTTCGCTTAACCTTATTAAACAATTAAACATCGTTACTAAACACAGGCTTGATATACGATTGTCATATGAGTAATCTCTGAGCGCCCTACTTATTTTACTTTCACTTTGAACGAGAGAATATAATTTTGTTGTTTTTTTTAAAGTTAGAATTTTAACTTTTTTTCTGCTATATTTACTATTATATCATGAATTTGCTATTGTTCTTAATCAAGGTTGGATAAGTTAACTTTGTTTTTAACTATGTTAAGTTAAAGTTAACAGCCTTGAAAATTTAACTTAATTAAAATACAAGTTAATCCATAATAAAATTAATTGAATTAAAAGTTAAGTTAATGAAAAAAGTAATTAAAAAGTAATTAAAAGTTAAATTTGGTTCGAACAAACAACCAAAAAAAAAGAAAAGAAAAAATTTGACTATACTTACATAATTTTTTACATTTTTCTTTCCTTACAATTTATTTATTAAAGAATCTGGTTATTTTTTGTTCAAGTAACAATTATGCAATATAAAATTACTAAATTACATACTCATTAATCTCTCGCATTATATCTAAGAATTGACAAAAAAATCAAAATAATAATTATCGATAAAATGTAATTAAGTTAAATTAAAATTAATTAACTTTTAACATTTTAACTTAATTTTTATCCTTTTAATTTAGCACTCTGCTCTTAATATAATTTCCAATAGTACATTTCTTAGCATATAATTTCCAATAATATTGCAATACGTAACTTCTTTCAGAAGAAGAAATTTTATATATATATATATATATATATACTTAACTTAGATGTCAAGAAGGTACTTGGTTTTACTTATTGTTAGCCATATATTCATCTTGTAATTATTAATAACTGCTAATTAGAATTCACTCTCAATATACTATTTTTATCTAAACCTATATCTGTAAATGCTTCTTAATCTTATATATATATATATATATATATATATATATATATATATATATTTTTAATTTTATCTCTTGCGCCAATTATGTAACTTCTTTTAATAAATGTGAATTTTTTTCTAACATTAATAAAACGTAATCTATACGTGCTCGCATCATGCATTATACTATTGCCAGATTTTAAACATTAAGAAAATACGCGACATGATACGTCACACGTGACCTTACTCACGCACTCTTCACGCATCCCGTAGGCAGAGATTTCTGGCTGAGATCTCTGGCACGTGCGCTTCCTCAAGCCAGTTCAATATCGAGATAATTACAATGTTCCATGTCGTTCACGGGCGATCGACTATATTCGCCCACGTGCTGTACGCGTCGTGAAACTCGAAAGCGGCCGTTCACGTGGGCCACGTGGTGCGCCGCCGTCTCACGCTTTCACGAGCGTATAGCCGCCCTGTTCCGCGTCGATACAGCGGGTCATTGCCCTCCTACAACTCGCCGTATATGCAGGTTGTGTAACGCGAACCCAAACAATATGTAGGTCGCGCCTATTTCTCCCACTTTTGGTCGCCTCGGTCTATCGCGATTACATCAACGCTCGGTTTGTTGGCGAAAAAAATCGCTAACAAGATGGCCTTCTCTCTCACGATTACTGTATATAATTCGATGCTTTCTGTTCGTATTCTAATTCTTTACTCTTAAATGTCTGACTTACAATAATAAATCTGCAGCAAACATGATGAAAAATTAGGATAGTATGCACAATCGAATTATATAATTTTTTAACTAGATAATAAAATTATTTTGACTAGTGTGTTTGATGAATATATCTAGTATTTGAATAAATGAATGAATACGAGTGAATACGAATGAGTGATTGATGAATACAATTGTTTTTATATTCATGGGAAATGAATAAATACCTATTTTTTACTCAATTTAAATGAATCTATTTATGAATATAGTTATGAATATTTTCGATTTCGCATTCACTTCCACTTTGTGAAACCATAACCATAAACATTATTTAAGGAGGTTCTCGCGTTTGATGAAATATAAGACAAATCTACAATATACATGTAAAACAAAAGTTAACAATATCAATAATATTTAGAAAAAATTTCATTGACTTCTACCATTTTGAAGATATTTAATTCTAAATTTATAGAAATTTATAGAATTTTATATTACAAGTTGAAGATATAACCTTATTCTGTAATAATTCTCTTTTAAATTAAGACACCTGCATATAAGACAATTTAAAAATCGTTAGAATTATGAAGTAAACACTTAAGTTTTCTTAAAGTTTCATTTAACTCAGTAATCGCGTACCGTTCATTTTGCCGTACTCTTCCATTTTCTATTTATATCTTTCAATTTATTAGCATTATTATATTTTTACCTTTACGTTAATGTTTATTCATATAATAAGCGAAAATAAATGATATAAACACGCTTATATCTATATAAAATTTGATATGTTTGTAACGATCGGTCTAAAAAACCATAGCGCGCGCACTTGCGTTAATGTTTATTGTCTCCGCCATTATTATATTTTTATAAATAAAAAATAAAATTGTTATCATTTTCTTATTATTTCGTTACATATCAATAATTTTAACAAAAAAAATAAAATTAAAATAAAGATATATCATATAAATATAATTATTTCCAGTAATTATTATGTTCCTTTGTTTTTAATTGATTAATATAAAGCATTATCAGAACACTTTCGTATTAACTATAATAATTATAATCATTTATTTATTCTAGTTATAACATATATGCATACAGACCGAAAATATATTTCGATCAAAATGATCGGACGCACTTACTAACATTAGTTTCGAGACACTCCTATTTCCAGGTTAAGAAGATTATAAAAGCATGAAACACATATTAATATTTATGCTTTAAAGAAACTACATACATATGAAAGTTGTGCTCATATCATTCTGTTTTTATTGAGCAATACATTTTTTTAGATTATTTATTTTATTTCATATTAGTTTTATAAAAATTTTAAAAATAATAACAAAAATCTAAATTTTTTAATATAAATATTTTAAGTACTAAAAACTTATGTAAAGTTTCATTGAGATTCATCAATTATAGTTTATAATAAATAAATATTTTGTTTATTTACTGAACAATTAATTTTAATTACTCTGCATCTCAGAAATAACATTACATTAAATATTTTTGAATTCAGAAAATACTTATACAAAAATTGTAATTTTCATCATTGTTTTAATACATTTTCATGTATTACCATTAGAATACAAATTAAAAAAATATTATTTTTTATTGAAATAACTTTTGATCCAGATTGATCAACTGTTCCTAATTTTTTGTGTTACTTTTAAATGCAATTTAGAATAATCTGTAATTTTTTCAAGTAATTCTTAACAAATTGCATTTGCCTTTTACCTTCTTAAACTGGCCATACAGTTTACAAGGAATTTATATTCTTCAATGAAAAAAGTTAGAATATGTCAAATGGACGATGCGTGAGACATCAAATGAGTATCTTACAATTTTTATTTTGTCATTTTGAACATATTTAATAACATATAAAATTAACAATGATTATGTATAATGGCATAAGATAATATTCAGTAATCTTTTTATTCCATTATTTTCATCGTTTTACATATTATTTTAAATAAACTGTCTATTGACTAGGAAGTAGCACGAGAACCTCCTTAATACATTTCTTAGTAAAAGCACCGGCAATAGCTTTCATTTTCTCCTCGATGTAAATGTTTCTTAAACTTTAACTAAGCTCGAAAGTGGAATATTTTACGAACTGTAGCGCAGTTAAGCGATTATGCTTGTTTATAAGATCGTAAGAAAATGTACCAAGCTAACAGATAGTCTCTGGCGAACTTGCTAAGAGTAGGGTAATCATCTTAAATTCTATCCTATATCTAATTCAAATTTTAAATAAAAAAATAAAGCTAATACAACGGAATTTAGCCAGTAAAATAATTTATGACAGTAAAATAAATGATCTTTTATCACAAAAATGTATTTGAATATCTACTACAGGTCATTAATTACGTTAAGAGGAAAAAAATTGTTTATCATAAAGCTTTTTTTAATTTATATTTTTATTGGAATGAATATTCGTAAAATATATTTATGAATAAATTTTTTTTTGAAAACTCACAATTTCGAATAAATTAATGATCGAATTTGAATGATTAAAATTTATAGCTCAATTACGAATATTTTGTTCTTCGAAATTTTGACACTGACCAGTGTCAAAGATAAGATATTCAGCAATCAGCATTTACTCTTAAACAAAAAATGATACTTTACAATTATGTTTTCCCTATCAAATGCGTATCATGCTATTTTTGTATTATTTTGATAAATCTAATTACATACAATCTCATTATATCGTGTTAATTACATTGCATTCTAATTGTATTGCGTTATCTATTCTACAAGTGCGTGTCACTTTTATTTAATGCGTGCAATGGAATCCATGGCAATGGAATCCATCGGTACAAATAAAATTGAAAGATAAAGGTCTGACCTTGTCGAGCGAGGAATTGATAAGAGTTGTAATTCATATATCGTAACCTTGGATTATGTGTGTATGACTCGTGTAGCCTTGAATCGATTAATTTGAAATAAATAATTCCTCGAAGTGCCTTGCGATTAATTCTGAATCATTTAGTTGCGGGATGGTATTAGGCGATATCAAAATTTCGCAATGTTCAAGCCTCAACGATTCGCGATATCATAATCAAGTTCAGCATATGTCTAAAACGCGAAAACACATTTTAACTTGAAATAATAATAAGATAAAATATGTGCTACCGTGATATTTATATACATAACGTAAACAGCAGCAGAGATATGATAGTAATTTGAATGCTTCAATATTACTTTTGATTTAAAAGCACATAGATTTCAAATGTTGCATACATTGTGAAGTTTATATGCCTATTGTGAAGTATATTTTTATGCGTATATCTCCAACATAAACATCAGACACCACAAGTGAAACGTTTTTTTTTTTTATATATATTTATTATTCTCATTACATTCTCATTATATCTGTAGAGCAATTTAATTAATTTGTAAAACTTGTTATCATAAACAATACAAGCGTGTGAACCATGAGTCGTGCAGAAAGCGCGCTTTCGCTAAGGTATTTTTGCGCGGATTAAGAGCATCTCTGACGTCGAAATCCAGGAAGATAAAGAGATCACCAAGAATTTCGCTGGTTGGCTCTTTCTCGTTGATCGTCGGATCAATGGGTCACGCTTCGACTATTCGAACTCTCGAAATACAGGACATAGTTCTGTTATTATTAAAATCCAGTTATTTAATTGGTCTATCACATTTCCGGGATATATATCACGAAGTTATGCACTTTCTTTTTATGAATATAACTTTTCCACAAAGAGAAAGAAACTCAATAAGATTCTGCTGCTAAATTCTTATGTCAAATATTGTGTTAAGTTTTCTTTCCATTGAGGTCAATTAAAAATCAATTGAATATGTGATTTTTCTTTCTATTAATTCGTAAAATTTACGTAAAATTTAATTCGTAAAATAGACTGAATTTTTTCAACAAACGTCGCTAAACGATATAATTGATAGAGTGGTGTAATTTCGCTCGTTGCTGCAACCAGGAAATGAACTGAAGTAGAATTGAAAATTTTTTGTGATCGTGACTGCTGAAAGTATGCCAACTTACAAACAAGAAAAGGGCAAAGCTGATTGGTCAAAGAGATAACCAAATACGAATATCAATGGATGCTAAAAGGTTACTTTACACATTTAAGTGTAATTAATATTGAAGTTAAACAAATACAGAATCTAATTTACATGATAATTTAATAAATAAATACATATGAGAGAAGAGGATATTCGATCAAGGCGATTCTTAGTGTTTCATAATATATGGTACAAACTTTTTATAATTTTCAGTTCAAACTTATTTATGTTGAATATTTTTTGATTTGTTTTTTTTTATTTAATATATTGTCAATAAAAATAAAAATAAAAATAAAATTATACATACATTAAAAAATTATCATATTTATTTATATTAACTACACGTATAACATTACGACATGTAGTATGTTAGACAACTAAAAAGTTGAAAGAAATACGCGAACGTGCACTTTCTCTCTAATAAAAGTAAGAGTTGTAATATTGCTAGCGACAAATGCATATTCAATACATTTTATTTATTAAAAATGCTTTTTCCTACGCTTGATTATAATAATATAAAATTCGGCTAAATCGATTATTACATCAACTTCAAAAAGTATTTATTAAAATATTTTACTGTCATCGATAAATATTTCATATAATATAGATGCATATAAAATGAAATAATTTAAATAAAAATAAAATAATATAAAAATGCAACGATATTTTACATTTTTGAATGTTATCCACGTGTCATACGAGATAGAAACAAATGTCTACATTCATGTTTTCAAATAAACGTCAAGAGCTTTAACGTTTCCGTAGTGTAGTGGTTATCACGTGTGCTTCACACGCACAAGGTCCCCGGTTCGATCCCGGGCGGAAACATCTTTTTACACTAGCTAAAATTTTTGCTTATACAATATATATTACAAAAAGTTCGAACTATGCTTTCCATTGCCAAAAAAGTGATATTTCCAAACTACACGTGATAACCACTACACTTATACAGAAACTTTGAACCCATCGCTGATATTACAATAAGAGGACGAACATAAAAAATGGTCTCAAGTAAATGGTTTCAAGTGGTAAATTTAATGAAGCCTATATTTTTTGTATTTTTCAAATTTATAAATTTTAATATTAAATCGTTTCTTTACTTTAAAAGTAAAGCAAATAAAAAAATTAAATTTTTCAGAAAATAAGAAAAACTATTTTTCACTCTAATAAAAAATTGATTAATCAAACAATATCGACAAAAAAATATATCTATTTTTAACATGATCAAATATCTTTATTATTTTCGTTTCATAAACTTTAAAAACCAATCTTTTTTAAATTGTGATTTTTGACAATTTTTATGAAGTTAAGTTAAATCACTTTTGATGGATAATGTTTACTTAATAGCACTAATGCGCACTGCTGCATATTAAAGTTGTTGTATATATTGATTTAATTAGAGTATACAAATAAAATGCAAATATTTCGAATCATAAAATACATATGTTATCTAACAGTGTAATAAAGCGTATTGAGTATTTCACGATTTAATCGGTTTATATTTATAATAAATACATATCTTTCAATTTGTATACGACGGCTTTAATTGTGCACATTAAGTGCGTGCAATCGAAATTCGTTATAAATCATTCATGGTAATAACAAAAATCATGAGTTGTGTCACTCTTGAAGTAAGGGAGTGAAATGTTCTGTATAATTTAAACTTCTCAAATCATAATTATACCAAAGTTTACTTGGAAATGAGATACAAATTTTATTTAATAGCGTTTCCGCAGACACAAGGTTTCGTCGATAGAATTTCACACAAAGATCAGCGTTTTCTAAATTCACCGTTTGGTGAATTTAGGAAACGTTGATCTTTGTGTGCGCGAGAAATCTCATATGTGTATGAGAATGTCGGATCGCTGGGGTAGGGCAGGTCGAGCCGTCTCAAGGCCAGTTAGGCACAAGGGCAGCTTCAGTCTAGTGTGAACTCGACCGCGCCCTTCGAGGTCATGCCATCCCATTCTCGCACACGCATCTTTATTTTTCCTTCGACAAGTCAACACGATCAGCGTTTCTTTGTGTTTCAACCGCTCAAGAACAATGAATTAATTCGAAGACTAACGATTTTTATAAACAGATCAATTAAGTCATGATTTAACTTATTAATTACCGTTATTCGCCCAAATAGCACAGCAGTGCTTGCAAAGTGCTAAAAAAGTGATTATACGTTTTTTATAAATATAAGTATATTTTATCAAATTGTAGCACATATAATGTTTTTTTCATTCTATGTAATATAAAAAAGCACTTCGTTAATTACCGTAGTATGGCAGCCCTAATTGTATCAAAAAGATTTTTTTCTCACTGAACCGAAAGGTCAGTCTTAATGCGTATGAGAAACTCGATGAGCATTGTCATTGAATTAATTGCTCGTTGGGTAGAACAGATAAGCCCATTGGCGCGTATTCCCTTCGCTCCACCCGTCTCCCAGAAATACCGAATCACTTCATAATTGGACGTCACGCGATAGAAACGATTAACAGATCAAGGTCCTATCGATGAAAGAGACAAGATTGCTTCAGCGAACTTTTTCGAAATTATGGACAAGATAAGTAATCAAATTATGATGGTTTAATTTATCTCTAAAAAAAAAACAAGAAAAAAAAATTCAATGTTTTTTAAGAAAACACTTTCAAGAGATTTTCTCTTGTATCTTATCGAACAGCAATTGCCACAATCATTTACTAAATATGAATAAAGTCTTTATTATCTACATTTTGTACAGTTAGTAGAATTTAATCAATTATATTACATTTTTTTAAATAATCAATTAAATTTGAAATTAATAAACTATAACTATGTTTTGACTGTTTCGATTGTACAATTAATGACAGATTTCTAAAAAAAGGCTAATAAACATGACCTTATAAATCCAAGATAGATTTCGAGTGTAATTCGAGAGACGAAGGGGTTGAGTGAGATAACCGATTCTTAGCGCGAGCTTAGCTGGGCCGAACCTTGACTGGGCAAACAACGAGTAGGACGGGAAAAAGGGCGGTGCAGTCTGTAAGAAAAGGAGGGAAAGGGAGACAAAGAACTGAAAGATCTCATTCTCCCTCATTCCTTTAACGCGTTGCACGCCACACTCGCTCTCAGCTCCCGGGGTTAACGCACTATGGTAGACACAAAAATCCCCTCAAGGTCGGTGCATCCCTGTCTGTTGGTTCGTCCGTTCCATGGTTGACCGTCTCCTGCCCCACCCCCCCGGACAACCCCTCAGCATCCAATGCCCCTCCAACGGGACAAATGCACCCACGCGACCGATCTTGTTCGACTTCAGGGCCGCGCAAATGAAAGCACAGAAATCTATTTGAGCATATCATGCGAGACAATCATCGATCACGTCAAATTCATTCTCTTAAATCTAGTTATCACGTATTAAAACTTCCGTGTTAAAATAATCGTCCGAATTTTCATGGTAAAAGTAAATTCTGATCTGAAAAAATATATGTGTATATGATGTAAGAAAAGTATTACTTCGATAATAATTTCATAAAGCAATAAACGGCGGGCTGAGAATTGGACGGAGAATTCTCGAATATGCAGAAACTTTGTTTCATCACACAGTCATGAATTTGGATTGTAAACGCCATACAATGAAGAGAAAGAATGAAGAGGAAGGAGAAGAGAAGAATAATCGAGAGCAAGGATCGCGTATGGATTGGCATGAAACGACGAGTGCATCGGGTGAACGGCCGGCCGTGCATCCAGACTGCAGACGTCCAATAAAAATATCTTACGTTAGCCTTTCTCTCTCCTGACTATCGTCTACCCTCATTCATCGCCAAATTATTTTTATTGCGAATAACCGTGCGGCGCTTCTTACCAACATCAGCTGACCACGTTTTCTTATTCAATTAAGAGACTAGTAGAACAAAAATTTGTCCATATTATTTTTATGATTATCAATATGCTATTTAAATAATTTAACGTTCTGATAGAATTTTCATTCAAATGATAGTTGAATAAATTTCAACAACAGTTTAGAGACTATAATATTAACGAGTGTCGTTGGCTAATAATATAATTAGGTCTATTTCAACATGGAAAGAACAATTTCATTGAAGCATCTAACAAGTTAGCTAAATATAGATCTGAAAATAATTTTATTGAATTATTGAAATAATTATGTAAGATGTTTAAATTGATTGCTATAATGTCAAATTTTTTTGCAATATATCGCTTATCATGCTTGAATTTCCTACATAATTATTTTGTGTGATGGTCCAATAAAATTATTTTTAAATCTATACGTAAATACTAAATTTTTAGATATTTTAGTAAAATTGTTCTTTTAGTTTAATTGCAATTATTTTATAAACAATTTTTCAATAATATCTATATATAATAATATTTTTCAATAATATTTATAGATTTATTAGATTTTTACTTTCTAACAAGATTGGGTAATGCATTTAAAAAGTTAAAAATCAAGTTAAGAAGTTAATTAATTTTAACTTCATTTAGTTACATTTTAGACTCTTAACTTTTTAACTTTATATAGTTATATTTGATCAATAACTATTAACTTTTAATTTGATTTTTTAAAAGTTAACATCAGGATTGGATAGTTGGAGTTATACGGATCTTATACTCGGATTATATGCTTACATATTCATATGTCCATCGAAGATGTATTTTTCTAATTTTTAATAATTTCAAATATTTCATTTATGTTTAAACAAAGAATAATAAAGAGGTTTGAAAACGATCCATCGTTATGACTTAAAATCACTATTTTCTCAAGAAATACGCAGAAGTGCAATTTACTGCTTTACAAGGATTATTTTTTGGTACCCCAGAATAATCACACAAAAGCTGATCAAAACTCGTGAAATACATGTGAAGTCTCTCCTTATTAGCTAAAAAGTTAACTTTCTTAGTTTTTTTAATTTAGTTAAAAAAAATTATCTTGAAATCATGAAATAAAACAAATTTAACTATGTTAAATTTTTAAGGCTGTTAATTTAACTTGAATTTAACTTAGTTAAAAAAAAAGTTGAATTACCCAACTCTGCCTAACTACATTTAATGAGATATTGTCATAAATATAGAAGCCAATGATCCAGACTGGACTTTCGCTCTGTCAAGTATAAGCCGAGCGCGTGCTATCTTCTTATTGATACGACCGTAGGACAATGCACTCGTTACCGACGTAAATAAGTACACAAAAAGACAGCGATCGAAGCTTTAAACTCGAACTGTTGAGATCTATGAATCGCCATCGTGGATAAATTCTCTGCGTCTCTTTTCGCTAACGCAAAAGACTTCTGATTCATTCTAAATTATTACGAGTCAACCGAAGAACAGTGTATTCTGGTCGAACACTATTGTTTCCTTGCGACGCGACATCGATCGCAGATTTCTGGAATGGTCGACTGTTAATCCCGAGTCCCGACTCGATCCTAAAAATATCGAAAAAGAGTACACAGTCAATGCATTCTGCTAACAATGCTAATGCTCAAATAAATCTTTTTATGAGCTTTACGAGATAATGAAAAATATTAAGACTTTTATAAATCACAATTCAAATTAATACAAGGAATATCGAAAAAAATTTTCATGTTAAAAGTTGTTTAATAAGTTTTAATTTAATTATATATTTTTTTACGAAATTTTATTTAAAAAGAAACTATTAAATTTTAGCATGTATGACATCAGGAATTGAATGGATTGAAATGGATTGAAATTTATAGACTAATTTTATTCTAAATAGAGAAATTTTTTAAAGCTGAGATTTTTATTCGTCTTAGACATCACGTCGTATGTCGTTAAGTTGTGACTGTTGAGATGATTCGAAGTCTGAGTCACTGGAAATATAATCCGAATATATGGTCGACTATGACGCACAAGGTCAAGGTTTCAAATGGTTATCAAGAAATAAATTAAAGTACCTCTTTATGCTGTCTACGGCATATACTGGCGCGACGGCGCGCGGCGAGCCAAAGATAATCACTCTATTTCGATCATTCTCAAGTATATAGAATCTGTGAAAGCTAAAACTTATTTACATTCACACTATCTTTGTATATATCTAAATCTAATTTAATCCATTATTAGGCCTGCATTGTTAATCAATAACATCTTAACAATTAACGTATATCTGATCGATAGCAGCAAGCATTGTATCTACTTTTAAAGCTTACATTACAACAGCTAAACTCTCGGGTAAAATTATAGTCTATAGTCATACGGAAAAGATAGTCATAGACTATAATTTTTCTAATAATCGCTTAGTAATACATTTTTGCAGTCATTCTAAAAATAACTAATATTTACAATAGTTTATGTGCATTAATGCATTTTTGTCATTCTCAAAAATAAACAATATTTACAGAAATTATGTGTATATATTTTCACAATATCATTCGAAATAATCGAGGAAATAAAATTGTGAAAATTATATAATATTTTTACTTTCGATTGTCTGCAAAGTTTTGCGTGTATCCACTAAAAACTGCTACAATCGAATAAATTACAATTAAATTATCGTAATCAATCACGTTATATACATAATAAAGATATGTAATAAATTGTAATATGACCTATAATTTTTATTTTCATTTTCACTATTTATTTCTAAATACTATGGCCATTTTTTGCCACCAGTTGGGGAAAGAAAGTCATTAATCAAGTAATACGCATGTGGATATTGTTTTTTTTTAATTATAGAAATCTTTAGTTTTCTTAACTTAAAGAATTATAATTCTTAAATTATTTGCAATAGTATATATCTTTATAATTAACTAAATTATATATATAATTATACATATATTTCTATTGAATATAAGAAATTATATGTTTTATTTATAATTCTAACAAAATATTATATCTTTAGCATCTTTAGCATAAAATATATGGCCATCGTTTCCCAAAAAGTCAAGTAAAGTGATCAATATGCATTACATTATATGCATATTATATTTTTATAATATTAAATTTCTGATGAGTGTTTTCTCTTTAATTTTAATAATATTTATTACTTTAAGTTTCAATGAAATAATAAACACACACTATGGACCTTTACCATGTCGTGAAAAAATGCATTGAAATTAGCATCGATCTAATGCATCTACGACACTGATTAAAAAATAAAAAATAAAAATAAAAGTATATTTTTCACATTTTAAAAAATTATGATCATCTTATCGAATTTACCCTATGTGTTGTTCTAATAGACTACAAACTATCCATTAATCGTCGAAGTTTTAGCTGAAATTCACTCAAAAAAGTGATCATGTATAGCGAAATGTATAGTTATAGCGAAAATGATCTAATTGTAAATACGGAAAATAGTTAAAACAGATAAATTTTTAGCAAGTATTATCATATTGTATCTAATCATACAGATGACAGAGATAAAATTTAGATTTGTGCTACAAATTCTATGCGTATGATACATAATTTTCTATCAAATACAAAAAAACAGCTATAATTCTGGCTGAAGCAGCAAAATATTTTTTACGTGTTACGTATGTCCAATTTTAGGAATTTCTCTTATATCAATATAAGCATAAATTGCCACAACGTAGATTAAAGAGTCAATCCGGTGAATTCAAATGAGAGAGAGAGAGAGAGAGAGAGAGAGAGAGAGAGAGAGAGAGAGAGAGAGAGAGAGGAGGAGAGAGAGAGAGAGAGAGAGAGAGAGAGAGAGAGAGAGAGAGAGAGAGAGAGAGAGAGAGAGAGAGAGAGG
>NW_012130095.1:1677865-1682035 GCF_000143395.1 Atta cephalotes
AGAGAGAGAGAGAGAGTTATAACTACGTTTTAATATGCATGTATTATATTATTTCTTCTGGTAAATATCTGGAATCGACCATTTTCTTAATAGAGAACAGAGAAAGTAAATCATTCAAACGATCTCTGATTAAACAACGTTAGTAAAACAGTCACGATAACCTTCGATTTGCTCTTACCTCGTTGAAGAATAAATCGATGGCTCGAGCAATGTCAGCCATAGGACAGATGCGATCGGAGATGGGAAAGTAACAGCAGCTTTTAACATTACGTCATCGTGACGTCAGTCAGCAACCCCTTCATTGCTATCACTAGATTTGCCCTGACGAACGATCGATTCTTCACCCCGCATACGGATCATCTCTGCGGCGTGGACGCACCTTCGCGTCAGTCCAACCTGTTGATCTAGCTGAGAATAAACTCGATCTTCATTATGGAAAATACCAAGATCCTGGCACGAGCGAGCGTTTTCAAGTATCGATTTAAACTCATTAGCGTCATCGAAGAGTTCGATAAAATATTGTTCGATTAACGATAGTGTCTGTTTCACCCTGAATTGATTTCTTGAATAGATTATGAATATACGAATTAAATAATTTAACAATAAGAATTTATAAAACTGCTATATGAAAGAGTGTTTTTTTTTTATAGAATTTAATTTATAGAATTGTATATAAATGTTATTACTCTTCTTCTTGATTTATATAAACTGGGAATTCTATTCTATTCTATATTATTATTATATATTACGCATTTATATTATTAAATAAGCATATTAATTTTATTTGCAAAGTTTATTAATATTAATATAATTATCAAATTGCAAATATTAATAACATATTCTATTTTTTCTAAAAATTTTCATCTTATTATCGTTCCATGAATTATTCCAAGCCATTGATTCCTAGAATGATGATTAAAGTAGAACGACAGAACAATAGTGCAAAGCAAACCCGATGTCAGAAGACAAAATAAGCAATGAGAAGATGACAAGGAAAAAATTACACATATGAAAAGAATGAAAAAAAATTACATATATTCAAAGTAAAAAAGATGTTGCAACAAAATCTTTAGAAATATTTGCTGTAACATCTTCGAAACAATATTTTTTCTCTTCAATGAATAATATAAGCTCTTGCAAAGACAAAGGATGTGTACAGATGTACAGGGCAATCAGTGTAAAATATGGATACTATGGGTAACACATGGTATCGAATTACTTTGGTCTTATTGGATTTTCGGTGGTCCAAGACCGAAAAAAGCTGCACACGCAAGAATTTCGATCGAGTCGAACGCAATATGAGCTGCCAAGATGGCTAATGAGTCTTTTTCGTTTTCGGTGCGAATCATACTTCAAACACCTGTCCAAAATCGAAGGCTGTGCTTTCAGCTCGAAAAAGTACGACTTGATTCATATTAATTCTGAACGATAAAATGGATCTACTCTCTATAAAAAATTGATGATATTTCATGAATACCGTGTAGTATAAACTTGATTACTAGTTTAAATATTTATTCATTGAACAAAGTATCGGATACGGTCAACCACAGACCATGGACAAAGGTGGCGAATATACGGTTCTTTCTTTTCGAGGTCACCCATCGTCCGTGCCGTACCACCTGCCGTTGATACAGCCGAGCTTACGCACCACCCTCCCTTCATTTTGCCTCGATCTTAATATCCATTTTGTATTATTTAATTATATAAAAGAAAGGTAATAATTTCTATACGTAAAATAATATAAATAATGTAAATATCTTTCTCTGTTGAAAATACATATCAAAGAAATTATAAATGAATTACAGATATATTGAGTTGATATTAATTGCACAATAAATTTACAATATCAATATCAAGGATTCATAAATATAAACAATATTATTTATGATGTGATAAATTACAATAAAATTCACTTTTTTTCGATCTATATAGTAGAAGAATATAAATAATAATAAAAAAGATATTCCAATGTAATAATTTAGATATTACTTTGCGATAAAACATTTGATTTTCAACAATTCCTCGAGACGAACTACATACAACCGTCGTGGATCACGTAAACGCGGGTGCGCCAATGGCCAGGTGTTCCACGGCGTACGCCGATTTTGTGGGTCGTCCTGGCAGACAGACACCCCGAGTCATGTGTTTGGCACATGACTGGCGGCAACATATTTTGCCCCGTTTATGTAGGTCACAAGTTATGCGCGGGGTTATAACATTCACGGTCGTAAGAGACGAAACAGCCGTCGGTTACTTCGTTATATATTATCTGATATGTTTAAGGAAATGAAACTTTGCTCTGTGTGTGTGTGTGTGTGTGTGTGTGTGTGTGTGTGTGTGTGTGTGTGTGCGTCGTGTGTGTGTGTGTGTCGTGTAGTAGTGTAGTGTGTGTGTGTGTAGTGTGTGTGTGTGTGTGTGTGTGTGTGTGTGTGTGTGTGTGTGTGTGTGTGTCGTCGTGTCGTGTCGTGTGTGTGTGTGTGTGTGTGTGTGTGTGCGCGTGTGTATATGCGTGTGTGAATATGCTTTTCTCGGTTAATTTCTGTCAAAGACAGATGGTTGATTAAAGAACTTCCAAACCAAAGCTTCAAATCATCGACAGATGAAGGATTAATATCCAAAACATTATTATATTGCTTCAAATCTAATTGTATCTTACGAAATAAATTGTAACAAGACAAATCAATTCTTAGTGTTCTTTCAAATTCCACTAATCTCTTAGTTGATAAATTCATAATAAGTTATGCAGTGCCAGTGCCTTCTGAAAGAAGTTATACAAAGAAATTTCATAACTGTGGACACGAGCCTGACATAACAAAATGCGGTTTATTCGAGCAGGTGTTACGAGTAACGAAGCACCCGCTGCCGAAAGAGTTGAAAAACACCTGTCCATTTTTATCAAGCGTATTACACACATTACATTCACACTTTGGGGGCAACATGCTGCTCGTCCACGTGCAGAAGGAAATGAGTGAGGCTTCGGACCACATGTTCATAAGAAGGTTAAAACGGATGTTTTTGCATCTTTCATTTACGATCTAACGGTTAAGAATTACTAATTATAAAATCAAATGACAAAATAAAAAGGCATATACATAAATAACTTATATATATATCGTAAAACTCACCAATAACTCTAAATTGTAATTGTATAACGAAAAAAATGAATAGAGATTAATCCATTTATTATCACTATATATTTTTTGTTCACAATACACGTACACGAAATGTATCAATCAATTGATAAACTAACTTCTCTCTCTTCTAAACAACTTCAAAATTTTTTATTTATTTGAAAATGCTAAAAAGATATCCTAAAAACTGATTGTATGCAGGTGCGACCCCTTTCATAAGGTCTCTTCTGCGTCTTGACTTCTCAAGGCAAACTGAGAAAGAGAAATCGTCCTTCGAACGTTTGAAATGAACCATTGGTCCCATTGATAGTCTGAAATAATCAATAGGCAACCCTTCAATCGTGGACAGGTGTCGCTTCTTCTCCAGCATCGCAGGGTTGCGAGCTAGGAATAACAACAAAGGGCTTAAGGTTGTGATTATAGAGTTCATTGTTAAAAAAAGATCTTGAATAATATGCAATTTAGTTGTTTCATGTATCCCTTAACATGATGAAACCTTACTCTCCTTGGGATTATCATCAATGTCTGGTATAGATCAATTCATTGATGTTATTACCTTCTTAGGTAAAATAATGCATATGTTAATACATATATCATGTGCATGATTGTTATTCCATTCATTTAATTAAATTAGCCAACTATCTTCATTAAATTATATTAGCGATTAAAAATTATTAATATATTACTATCACTGTTGATACCCTTGACAATAAAAAAACCATGTCAAGGTTTCTTGTAATATGACAAATAGTTATACGCGATGTCGATATAGATATTTCAATGCTTGTTATGCTGTAAAAAAATAAAAATAAAATGCATTCGTAGATTTAAGCTTGATTTCATATCTTCACAAAATTAATATAACGATAAATTGTGAGCAAATATAAATGCGTCTTTTCTCATCTTTATATACATATACATGCGTGCGTGCATACGTGCGTACGTGTGTGTGTGTGTGTGTGTGTGTGTGTGTGTGTGTGTGTGTGTGTGTGTGTGTGTGTGTGTGTGTGTGTGTGTGTGTGTGTGTGTGTGTGTGTGT
>NW_012130095.1:1682275-1689582 GCF_000143395.1 Atta cephalotes
GTGTGTGTGTGTGTGTGTGTGTGTGTGTGTGTGTGTGTGTGTGTGTGTGTGTGTGTGTGTGTGTGTGTGTGTGTGTGTGTGTGTGTGTGTGTGTGTGTGTTCATATTATTGATTTTATATAGAAGTAAGGCATAAGTAAGCTATGATGGAAAATATCTTTGATTAATTTGAACTATACCGGAAATTGAATATTGACCTCGCTTAACATCGATCTAGTTATTTCGTGAATGATACTATGAGTAATATGAATGACTAAGATTTCTTCTTCTTATCTCCATCACTCTTCGAGTGATTTCATTACACACATAGCGATCTAGATGATAATTAAATCTCGCACAGAATATTAAATTGGACCAGAAAAGTGGTAGTTTAGAAATAATTTGTAATATACGTTGTAGTTCAGTCAAAATATTGGGTGCCGATTTTGAAGGAAAATTGAAACGCAGAAGATTTAAATTTTCAATTTCATTTATTAAATTTAAATCTTTTGCGGCACGAATTTTCCGGACAACCCAATAATTAGAATTTGCATTGCGATTATTATTATTACTGCACTGGCTAATATTGTTTATTACGTTTTAATATTTGATAATAGGTAACTTCTCTTTCCTTATATATTCTCTTTTATACCATAAATATTTGTACATAAAAATTCAATTACAAAAAGACTATTATGGAAATTCTGTTCTAACCAAAAATAAAATTAAAGCGGAGGCAACAGAATCGCGATTAGCTAGTGATATATTTCTGTAATACTAAAGTTTTAATAAATTACGTTATTAATCATCCAGAACAATGCAAATTCATTTATTAATAATATGCAAATAAAACCGATATAAATTTACTCTAGTATTAATCATCATATAAATTTTAATATTATTCAATATTAAACAAATATTAAGTTGTCCGGAAAGTTCATGCCGATTTTGAAGAAAAATTAAAACGCAGAAGATTTAAATTTTAATATACATTTATTAAATTTAAATCTTTTGCGGCACGAAACTTTCCAGACAACCCAATTACTGACATTCAATAGTAATTATAAATATTGTTTACCGATATAATTATTATATATTAATATCACATCCGTAAGGAAAAATGTAAGATATACCCTTAAGGTCCTTCCGCGACCTACAAGGGCGCATGAGGTCAATATGCGTGGGTTGTTGCACCGGGTAAGTTGTCGGATCGATACAGCTTGCACCGGGGTGCACAACCCAGCTAGCAACGACCCACCATCGCATCCCACCACCCTATCCATAGCAACAGGCAGCTATTTACGCGTGCCAGGTCAACCCGTTACGCGCGTGTCACTTTCTGATTAAATGATGACCGCACAATCAGCATCTTTTATCTCGTATTTCTCAGAACTATCAGAAGAGAAATCATCTCGACATATGATCAAATGTACACCAATTTCAAAAATTAAAATATATTTTTAACTATCTATTTTTATATAAAAATCTAAACCAGCATTAGAGCATTAAAAAATTTTTATGACATTATTAAATAAATCATTTAGAAGACTGATCCTTATAAAATCCTCAAAAAATCAAATGTTATTTATTATATGCTAAAAATAATTGCATAACTGTTTTCTCGAAAGATTTCATAAAAAGGTCAGAAAAGGAAGAGAAATGCAGAATAATTTTTAACACAGAAAAATGACGTTTTGTTGATTAAACTGTAACTAGTGGTTGGCGCCATGGAGTATCCGGAAATGTCGACTGGGTGGGGCAGCGATTTGACCTTTCGAGAAATTCAGTTAACTGAAGCCAGATTGAAAGTGGGTGTCATTGTAGATGGAAGCGCAAGTCATAACCGGGAAATGGGTTGAAGGTTAAAGGTAAAAGGTTACAGCGAGCACTCTCATCCCTCTCAATCCATTTCATGCGTTCTCATCTCTTTTAGCAGGAAAATGTTCTAGCATAGCACCTTTAAGAGCGAAAAACAATATAATATATTTATTATGTGAGATGTTCTTTCATTAATCTTCAAGATTATATTCTACAAAATATTCCCTAAAATTTTTTAAATATAAGATAATTTAATAAGATTATACAAATCTAACTATAAACACGAGCAACTGCAACTGTTTATTCTAACATTTAACATCCGATATCTTGAATGATCGTGCTTGTATAATACAAAGATAAAATAAAAAAAAACAAGAAAGATGAGAATGAAATCAGAATCGACCTTGACTCGAAGACCAAAGTTTTCTAAGAGGGTGGCGAGATCCTTAATGGTATACGAGAGTAGAGACACAAAGATAACGTAAACGAGTACGAGAGGGTGAGGTCATTTTCACAGCTAGTGACCTCTAAATTCCTCAAGAGCGCGCACGTGCCTACAGTATCTTCTCTCCCGCTCTTAGTCAAGGACGAAACATTTTCGTCTGTTGTTATTTTACGAACAAGAAGATTTCGTATTAAAGATTAAAATTAGAATCTAAAAGTCATTAATATGAAAAAGAGAATCATTCATTAACCGTAATTGTTGTTCGCTAATTGATGTAATATCATGTGAGAAATTAATATTAATTACTATAAATACTCTTTCTAATAACATTATTAAATATAATTATTATTATATTTTTTCGTTTTGATCCAACTACATTTTCACTAATGAAGTAATTAAAGAATAATGTGTATGGGAGTTCTTTCCTCCTTCTCATGTATGTTTTTCCTCGTAAAAAGTACTTTTCCTGAGAGACTAACTGTGTTACGACATCTAGCATGGCAGTGAGGCGGGTCAGAGGCCAAGGCCGAGTAAATTCACCCTGTGGGAGTGCCTATCCATTCAAAAGCTTCTGTATGGCTTCTCGACTCGACACTCGACACTCATCATACGAAGTTTTATAACGGTCGTGACTTCTAAACTGCGTAATTTTTCTGTCCTATTTTATTACAATATTATCAACAGATAAACGTAATATTTTGTAATATTAATAAATATTACTTACACATTTCCAATTTCTTTATTAATTATTAATATTTCATACAAGTATCGCACAAATAACTGTTTCAAATATTCATATTTACATGAACTTAAAAAAATATTTATAAATAAGATATCTCCTTTAACTCTATAAATGACCAAGACCTTGTTCAGTCAGGGTCAAGTTACTTATATTACGTCGTAATCTATTCGTAAAGTAGTGGTCCTTTTGCCTACCAATTATCAAAAATGATGATACAACATGATTATATTGTGTCTCATGTGTCTCATGTGTCTCTGTGAAAGTGAAGTTTGCAAATCATAAATCAATATTTCTACCTCAAGAATTATGACGTGCCAAAAGTTGGACAAATAACATTTTAGCATTTTAGAGTAAATACTGATATCTTATCTCGATAATTATTGCATTTACAATATACAGGTAATAATGATTAATTTAATTTCTTCTGATAATTTTAATTGACCTTGAGCATTGCAATAAATTTGCTCAAACAATTTACTTAATTTTAATTATTATTTCATTAACAATTTTCTTTTTTTTTTTTTATATAAATATTTTATCATTTTGAGAGAACAATATCATATTTTAGTGTTTTAAGACAGTAATATGTGCGTCACGTCGACACGTGATTCGACCACGACCGTGAACCATACCAGGAAAAGCGACGGAGAAAATGCGCACCGGTGACAATCGGACTTTATCAGTCGTGTAGCACAAATAAGCCGACTACATGCAAAGAAGTGAATACAGAGAAGGGATACGGGAACGAAGGAAAACGGCATGATGCCAAGTTCAAGGATATAGAACACGTGATTATCCTATCACTTTGCATATGTAATTGAGAGACGTACATGTTAATTACAGAAAAAGATACATGAAAAATCATGTAGATAACATCAAAATAGTAAAGCTCACGGGTTAATGTTAAAACGAACGATATTATACTATTGGAAAATTTTCTTTTTCTAATGACCCGTAAATACTTCCGGAACTTTTGAGTTAAGAGTTAATGGTGTAAACCGATATATAAAAGCAAAGAATATATAAAAACTACAATACATATTAACTACAAATACCCATTATAATGGCATTTTATAAAGTCTTCGCAAACAAACGCAATGCGTGTATAATTCCCAGAAACGGAAACCATACCTAGAGATCTAATTTCTGAAAAGTAGAGCTCTTTCGCATGATAAAGAATCACCTTGAATGACAGGTGCATCTTGACACGAATGCGCATGCGCACGCCAATCTGTTCATGATACACAATGTCAGTCCGCTCAAAGGCATATTATTCTGCTGAAATAGCTGCACAAAGCTTTCTCGGAATAATAAATACGTAATGAATTTTTGTCTATCACAGACAATTGGGCATTAAAAAATAGAAAGTTATAAGATGTGCTAATCTGCATAATCATTGCGGAAGGAGAAAATACTTTCTGGTCTGGGTATGCAACATTTATATAGCGCGAACATTCACGGGTTAACGGCGCGGCTCGTTGAAGGTTAAACTCCTCGACCTTCGACGATACGTCGATTACTTGAAAATAGCCGTTGTTGTTGGAGCAATGCGCGCGACACACGCGCGATGTCCTACGCACACTCGTCTCATCAGAGATGTCCTTCGCGGACATTCTTTTAACGGCATACACGTACACCATCGTCCACACGCGTCTCTGTTCCAACATAGACACGTGACTGAGACTTGTGTGTATGAATACAGGAACTTTTGTCGATTAATCATAAATTACAAAGTAGGGAAACAGTTACACTTTCTAGGTTTATTTCTAGTTCCGATTAGTTTTAGCACAACGAAATAATACGTGAAATAATACGTGAACTATTTCTATTTTAATTGAACTCCCATTATTAAATATCAAGTGTAATTCTCCTATTATACATTTGTGTACGCGATCAATTGAAAGCGTTACCGTATGCCTATTGTCAATATTGTCTTTTGTCGCGGTTAAGCGACCAAAGTCCAGTCACGACCTTCCCCGGAGGATGATATCCTATTGATAGGAACAGAATAAAACGTTGCCCTGTGTTTTATCGAAACATTTCAGCGACAACAACGTGACGAAGCAGATATCAAATGCTTCAGCATTCCAATATTTTTAAATTAGATTACGCAGAATTTTCGAAGCTTTCTACAATTCTTTCGATTTCATTTTAGATATAGAATTTTAAAAATTTTAACCGAGTCACTCTCTGTAATATTTAACTTTTTAATTTGTCCTTAACTCTAAGCAAAATGTTTTATTCTAAGTTTTCATCATTTAAATGTAATCAAACTTTTATTTCTTTCCAATAACTTCTCACGTTTAATAATTTTATTTGCAGAATGTTAAATAATTTTATTTTTTCGACGTATTTAGGCTAAAAATAATTTCAAATAAAGCTTAAAAAAGTTCTCGTTCAATTTTATACATGTCTACGATCTAGCATCTATGCTTTAACTTTGTTTATGTTTTCTTGCTGCAACTTAATTATCAAGTGCATTCTTTTGTAACGATCCCGCCTTACGCAAACAATTACCAATTTTGCCGACACACGAAGAACAGTCAAGGCCGCGGACCTCTCGTTTGAATATAAATTGTACCAATTAGACTCACCTTTATTCCCGCCGCGTCTGTTTGTTCGCTGATTGGTCGAGATTATGGTACTGCTATGCTTTAACTCCCGACGCTAAACTCCATCGCAAGGTCAGAAGAACTGTTCGCTCTTCTTCTTATTTGAGCAAAGACAACATGGCATAAAATATTCTTGCACCCAATTGCATACATCTATATTTTTTATTTCCATCTATTTTTTTACATTAATAATTTTATTTTTGAAATAATTATCGTGTCTGCTATTCTATGTTTGTGCATTTATACGCAAAATAGAACTGATGCTGATTCTTTCAATAAGTTAAAAAATAAGACACTAAGAAAAAATAAGACGCTAAGAAGACACAATGAATTTTACATAGAAAAGAAATGTTAAATTGTTTTGAAACCCAAAGTAACATAAATTCATTATTTCTCATAAATCTTATCGCCAAATTAGAAATTAAACGAGCACATTTGCATATTGTGAAAGAAAAATAAACATCCTCGAATTGGCGAGGAAATTGTACGAGGAAATTGCGGTTTTTGGCTGATCGTTGTTCCCACAACCATGGGTGCATCGCAATCGCAAGATCATTGCCGATCTTGAAACGTGACGCAGGATGTTGTGGCGAAAAGTTATATCATATTTACCGACGTTTCCGTCCATATACATGACATATCCTTTAAGGATAAGTTACAACCGATTAAAATGAGCAAGACTTTTAATTAATTTTTTTAATAAATTTTATATTAGCTTGATAATTAAAAAAAATATTAGGTATACAATTTTGCTTCCGCCGTTTTTTTTCCGAAATTCGAGGCATTATTGTAAAAAACTGGTTATACATTTATGATTCAAAGTATTGTCCATCGCTGGCCACTACTTTCTCCCATTTTTCGGGTAGCGTACGAATCCCGCGTCGAAAAAACTGATCATCTTTTGAGGCTATCCATGAATCGATCCAATTTTTTACTTCTTCATAAGACCGGAAGTGCTGGTCAGCCAGGCCGTGTGCCATTGATCGAAACAAGTGATAGTCAGAGGAAGCAACGTCTGGAGAATACGGCGGGTGGGGTAGGACTTCCCATTTCAAGTATGTCTTGATCACTTTCGCAATATGGGGTCGAGCATGCTGCAAAATCACTTTATCTCGTTGTATTGCGGTCGTTTGTCTTTCAATGCTCGGTTCAAACGCATCAATTGCGTTCGATACCGATCGTGATTGTTTCAGTCGGTTTTAACAATTCATAATACACTACGCCGAGCTGGTCCCACCAAATACAGAGCATGACCTTGGAGCCGTGAATATTCGGTTTGGCCGTCGACGTGGAAGCATGGAAAACTCCCCATGATTTTCTGCGCTTGGGATTATCGTAATGAATCCATTTTTCGTCCGCAGTCACAATGCGATGCAGAAATCCCTTCCGTCTTTGCCTTTCAAGCAGCTGTTCACAAGCAAACAAACGCCGTTCAACATTTCTCGGCTTCATTCGTACGGCACCCAATTTCCTTGCTTCTGAATCATTCCCATGGCTTTGAGGCGTTTTGACATGACTTGTTGAGTCACTCCCAATGATCGTGCCAATTCTTCTTGATTTTGACACGAGTCTTGCTCAAGTAATGCCTCCAATTCTGCATGCTTCGAAAACCTTCTCTCTTCCACCGCTATGCCGGTCTTCGACGTCAAAATCACCGTTCTTGAAACGTTGAAACCACTCACGACACGTTCTTTCACTAATAGTGGCCTCAT
>NW_012130095.1:1691384-1698697 GCF_000143395.1 Atta cephalotes
CATTCCCGAGTTATTCATTTCCGTCTATTAATTAATTATGCAATAACACAAATTGCATAAGCATAATCTGAACATAAAGTTTGTCTCGGTTGTCAGTACAATCATCGTTGTATCATCGTTTATATCAATCGCGTTCTATATCACATGGCATTCTTCAAGGTAGATATTATCAAGATATTCTCAATGAATAGACATTGTTGCTTAACAGTAAACCTGTAGATACTTTTCCCACAAAGCAAATGCGAGTGCACAAACATGCTTTTCTTCTTTATATACACTCATAATCACGGAGAAAATCGCATACTATTTGTTTATGTCGAAATCACTGAATTCGCACTTACTTGATTCATCCGGTTTCCGCAAAATTTTGTATTTATCAACATGCTATAAAATGATGACGCGTCTTCCTTCTCCTTCTATGTTTTATATCATCAGAATAAAAATATCATCAGAAATATTACGGAATTTGTAAATAATATAATGTAAAAGAATCCGGAACGATCTCTAAAGAATAAACCATATTGCTTTTAAATGACAGCATCTTTCGACATTAATATGAAGGACACTTTTCATAGAAGTGACAGGATAACGGTACTCTAAACGATTTGAAAAACATATATATATATCGGATTGATGTTTCGCAAAGCAAGAACAATAGAAACAACTGAAATTCTCAATCAATGTCAATCACAATGCTCCGAAAAATTTGATTTTTAAAATTAGCAAAGTTTGAAAAATTTTTTTCAGGAGAGACATCCTCAGGAGCCTCAAGACAGTGATTAAAATAACACTATTGCGAGATTATGAAGATATAATTAAGGAGACTGCCGTATCCCCCAGCGATATCTGATTCGAAAAACGCGGTTGCATAAAAGTAGCCGAAGGAGAGGTAATCGCGTCTCTCATTCACGCCTGCAACGGCATAACGGATCCGCGAAATTATTTATACGATCTTACAATGGCAGTTACGTAAGACGTGCCGTGTGGAACTGGAATAGCGGGAACTGGTCTCGAGCCAATAATTGCTGCGTCTTAATCGGTCGACGCTCGTCCTTCGGGGAGAGTGGTTTGAAAGAGAAAATCAGGGAGCAATCTTTGTCGAAGACATTCTTTATTAATCCGCGAATCAAACGCTTCCGACCTTCCAGACCATTTCTAAAGCGCCACCACTTGAAAATATTTATACAGAATTTAATAAACGTTATTAGAAATTCGTACTTATACGTAATTTTAATTTTCATCTCTTTTTTTTTTAAATACAAAATGTCAATAAACTTACCAATTACGTTTCGATGTACTAATAGAATAATCATTACCTTCAATCTTGTTTATTTAACAATTGTTTTAATTACTTTAGCACGAGGCCAATTATTGTGCGTAAAAGCTAAATCAGATACATACCTTCCTTGTATAACGGAGCGGCTCGATCGGGCATTGTGTTGAACAAAAGTCGTAGGACCTTCGTCGATATAAATGAGCGAATGCCGTCCTTCTTGAACGCAATTAATGCTTTGTCCTAATTTTGCGCTACAGTGGTATTTCAAAAGTTAATAGCATAATATAGACATAAAAATCCATTACCATAGTTGATAAACGTATAAAGATTTAAGACGAGCAGAGTCATTTCTACATATCATTCCTTTACTTCAAATACGACACAATTAAAGAAATTAAGTTTTTCAAAAAAGAGGAAAAACTATTATTCAACTTAACAGAAAATTATTAACTAATTAAATAATATTGACAATAAAATAGTATTGACAAAAAATATGCTCTTAGAAACATGACTAAATGTTATTTTTGTCACATTTTCGCGTTTTAAAATACTCAAAAAAGCTATCCTTTTTTACTTATGATAATTTCGATATTTTACAAAATTATGACAAATCGGAATAATTCATCAAAAGTGATATAACTCGAAATATTACTAACAGTTTATATTTACTTTGATCAATCAAAATAATCAACTAAATTCAAAATAAAATAATTTCTTTTTCAAAATTCAATCATCAAAATTATCTCAATTCTAAATATTCTTTTTATAGAAGATACTATTTATTTAAAAAAACGAATAACTCAAAATGTATTACTTTTGTAGAAAGATATTACAATCTCTTTAATAATCTTAAAATCAATACAAATGTTATTTGAGTAATGGACTGTGAAATTAAGTTAGGTCATTTACAATGAATAATACACTGAAAAAAGAATCTGCAAGTTGCATTAACTAGAATTCTGTTGAAAATAGACAAATCACAGAATTTTCTGATTAAATCTATTGTAATTCTAATGAAATAACTAGAATTCTAATTGATATAATCAAAATCTTCTGGTTCATTCATTTCTAATCAGAAATTTTTCTCAATATAAAGTGTATTTTATAATTCATTCATGATAATAATTTTAAAAATCATATTTTTTAAGTTATGCCACTTTTAAAAGGAATATATAAAGGAACAATATAATTATATATATTTTTTATAATGTAAATTGAATGATGATATTGCTAGCTATTGCTAGCTTGATATGAATATCTCGATTGTTAAGTCGTGCCACCGACTGAATAATTCGCGCGCAAAACAGGTATGTCGAGCAACTTGGTTGTATGTTTGTTGAACAATGGGATGTAAACTAACTTCAAAGTGGGTGAACAGGTCACGCGGTTCGCAGTGGAAACAGAATATCGTATCTTGTGCTCTTTCTCCAGAAAGGCTTGAGAGACGCGAGCATATCGAAAGTCAGATATATACATATATGTATATATGGGAAAGCTTCAGGAACGATACACTATTGAAATTCATCGCTTTCGCCACGCACACAATCAACATTTTACGTAAATAGATCTTTAAGTCTTAAGATAACTCATATATATTTATGTAAATTTACGTATAATATTTAATTTCTTTCTCTCGTAATTTATTACTTCATATTACGTGTATTTTTAAATAAATTAATACATTTAGAAAGGATCTCAGAATATACAAAATAAGTAGCATTATATAATTAAAATTATATAATTAAAATATATTTACGCGATTGGCAATAGAATAACGAATACTCTCTGCATTGAATGTCGAAATCTCGGAAGACTCGCCGCATTTTGATCTGGCGACGCTTCTTCGTTTAATATCTTTCACTTCGATATGCTGAGACATCGAGAAAACGCGAGTGAATGCGATTATTTAAATAACAGCTGCATCACGATCGAATGCGGCTTGATTGTACTCTCACTTTCTCTGCAATATTGCCATCGACCCGGTTTCCAACGACACAATTTGTTCTGCCAAATGGGAAAGTGAACGTTGCCATGAACATCGTTGCTTTTATGTTTGTCTTGCGAGAGAAATTCTTTCCAAAGGAGTGGCAGAATCTACCTCGATTCCATATATATGATACTGTGATGAGATAAATACATACAGAACTTCGTACACTTCTTAATAATACTCTTTGTTTGTAATAAAAAAACAAAATCATTGATCTTTGATCTTTTAAATCAATTGATTTACAGACAATAAATATTGAAGATATAAAAGAAAAAAAAAGAAAAATTTCAAAAAACCCTTTGAAATTACCATGAAATTACATCAACCTTCGACAAGAAGAAACTTCTTAAGGTCAAATCAATAATTGTCAGGGACGACTTCACGTATAAGACGATTTCTCTATACGTTGACGAATGCCATGCAATATTTCCGCTTTTACGAGATCGTTCTGAGAGTGGTCCTTGCATGCCATCGTTTCACAGGTTTATGTATTTACTATTGTTAATACAGGATACCGAATGATTGACAATAACTGCAAACGGCTCGCTTATATTATAGATTTTACGGACTATTAGAAAAAGAAATATATGTATTTAATAAAATATTTACTACTTTTCCTTATGTACTAAAAAAGTTTTTCTGTTAATATAAAATTTGCAATAAAATTTATATATAAAAATCTATTATTTATATACCCATAAATTTATGAAATCTAAATAACTCAAATCTAAGAGACAATATAATTAATCACCAATTGATTTTATACTTTACTATCATTTATCATTCAGAAATTTTTATCTTTGCTCTCAATAGAGATTATTGTAAATTCTATGTGTATACCATACAATGCATTTTTTGTCAACTCCATTAGAACTAGAATCAAAGAAAGTCGTAAGTGTTTGCTAATCGCCATAATCAGACGATCGTTAATATCAGTCCACCTTCGCGATGTCGTTTCGAGTTTGCCAGCGCTTACTATATCCCGGAAATAGCTTTCACTTTCTCCTCATCACTTCGACCAGTTAACTTTCCCTGCTACGATGCTGATATCGGCCATCACCAACGAGTCCAGATGAGCGGACGTACGCACGTATGCTCTTGTAAATCGGGAAAGGGGGAAAGAATCGGGTTTCTAGGTCGTCTGATGGGACAAAGAATCTACCTATCTCTTTCACACTCACGGTGATTCGTGAACTCATCATGAATCCAAGTACACTCTTACTAACTACGCTTGTTCTTCAAATGGCAAAAGCTGAATCGCTTTCTATCTCGTTAATATTATACGCGATCTGGCTATAGCAGGAAATGATGTTATGTTGCGAAGCGACATACATTTTGGAACTAAAAGCTCAGATTTTGTAATATCGATAAATTACCAATTTCTCATTTTTTCCAGCTATCTATCTATCTTAAGGAAAATTTTAGTGAACTACTTAAGAGAATATATTAAACTATAACACTTTGAGTATATTTACATCATGAAGTATTATAAATAATATTAGTAAGGAAATAGTTTTCTTTTCCTTCGATCACGAAACATTCAAGGTATATGTGGCATCGTCCTCTCTCGAAGAGCGAAAGGAGATGAGAAAGTGGAACACGGCCAATGGCCTGCTAACCCGGTGACATACATTTCTTGCTTGTTTCAACGAAAGTGAAAAGAATCATTCTTTTATCATAGACTTATGTTTAGAGGAAAATAATATGTTATACAAGTAAAAGATATCTAATGTAAATTGCTAAATTTATCATCACTTATGACAATGTAAAGCCAATAACTCACAGGAGATACATAAAAACGCTATAGTGAATACTATTTAACCTTATGAGCTCCAACAGTAAAATCATTGTTCGTTATAGAAGTGAAAAAGTTTTGTAATTTTTTCAGATAAACTTTCAAGGATCTTGAAAATTATTAGCAAGTTAGTTTACTTTCTAAAGAAAGACAATGATTGAGCTATTTTGAAACGTTAACTTAAAATGTGTAATCGTAAAAGAACAACTGTGAAAATGAGAAAATCTTATTTCGAAATATCGTCCTTGGGTTTTTATGACTTTCATAAATATCTATTCTAACTTTCGATAAAACAACAATAGAAAAATCGTAAAAAAATATCATTATTGTTCTCTATGAAATATTATTGTTTTCTACAAAACATTGAACGTTAAATAACGATAGTCAACGATAAGTCAAGTATCAAATTAATTTCTAAAAGAAATATCGTGATATGCATCATCACAAATTACATAAATAATTCTACAAATAATTTTAAAAGTTATGGCAGAATCTATCAAGGACAAAAGCGCGATATTGCACTTGGTTTACTCTCTCCTTATGCTAAGTAAAAGTTTCGACATCCTTGGCTCCGGTTTTAGTTTTAAAGTACGGACATACATAGATACGCTTTGGCCTCTGCTTTATCCATTTATAAATCATTTTCTCGCAAAATAAAAAAAATATAAGATTCTTTCTTTTAAAACGTTATTACGGTAGATGTAATCTTGTAATTCTAACTTACAAGAGAACACGAATCTCCTTGGAAATATATCATGGAAATATATTCATGAATTAAGAATGAAATTACAAAGTTGACAGGCTCAAGGAAAATCATCGATATTTTCTCAATATTAAAAATGTAATTTTCTGAGATTACTTTATAAAATAATTTGAAAGATTAGCGTTTCCGTAAAAATATTTATATAAACTGCTTTTCACACTTTTTTTTTTACATTATATTACAAAATTTCAAAAGCTCGCTATGTGTTTTATGTGTGCGTATATGATACTGTGTTTAAACCAGTTTGCATTTCTAGACTTCTTAAAAATTTTTACGTAGCGTGAATGCATGATGTCGCAAATTTTTCCAAAATTTGTAGGCATTTCCGTATTTCAACCGCGTGATTTTAAACGATGACGACTACTATTAATACAGCGGCTCAATGAGAAATCGGCCTTGGATACGTATACTCGGAAAGCAAATGTAATCACGAGATACGTACAAATCTCGCAAAGATCACGTCGATCGATATAACGTCAAGAAAATGTTCCGTTTGCACGCCAGTTCATGGACGAAAATAATACGTTATACATTCTTATAAAAACTGTACTTTCTGATTAATTCAATTTTGTAAAAATAGATTTTAAAAAAGTTCTTTTAAAATTATTGAAGATATATCTAATAATATATCTACACTAAGAAAAAAATATAGTTAATTTTAATAAGTATTTAATTCAATACTGCCAACTAAACATTTATTTACAGTAAGTAAATATTTGTTCAATAAAAAAAATTATTGTTAAATTAAATTAACATTTCTTGTATCAAATAAATATATCTTTATATTTAATAAATATTTAGTTGGCAAATATTTAGTATTCAACTAAATATTTATTAAAATTGACTACATTTTTTTTTCAGTGTATGGAGTGAGAAAACTGTAAATTAACTCATCATCTCGAAGGTCGTAAAGAAGTTAACACTATTGAATTAGAAGATTGAAAAGCGGTAATGACCGCGCAACCCACCTTTTAGGTCATAATCGGCTATAATGGAAACTAGGGATATATATTAACGACCGTAACCTAGCGATGTTAGCTTGTACCTTATAAATTATGTAATGTACGAAAAAACGTTTTGGGAAACCATATATCCTAATTCCTTTTATAAGTTATACCAAGTTGCCCTTATGTCATAATGAAATATTTCTCGATTCGAATAGTCAAAGAATGAAATAGTATACTTCGTGTCCTTCACCAATTTTTTAAATCGTTTCGTTTCCTTATAAAAAAGTCAAAGTATCTTCCCACCCACCAAGATGTCCAAAATAAATTTATGAGTTGGTTATAAGTAAAAAATACATATTTATATTTCTAAAACGATTAATGAATTGCAGCAGTCTTTCACAATCGTTTGATTAATACAGCTTGACAAAAAAGATTGCAAGACAAAAAAGTATATATATATATATATATATATATATATATATATATATATATGCGTACACTAACGTAACTAAATTAAATAATTATTTAACTTTAGTTTAGTTTAA
>NW_012130095.1:1698717-1716823 GCF_000143395.1 Atta cephalotes
ACGTACTTCTAACTACTAACGTTACGTTAAGTTTAAATTTAACTAACATACGTAGTAAACGAAAAAGCAAAAGTAGTAGAAAACGAAATAATAATATATATATATATATATATATATATATATATATATATATGCGACACTGACAAATAATATATTCATTGTGTTTATATAAAATACACGGAAAAAGGATAGTCGAAGATTAATTTAAATTTTAACTATAGATTATGATCTTAAAAGAAATATTACGGACTTTTTCATTTACTATATTAGTTATATATGAGTTTCTTGAAATTCTATAACAGAAAGTTTGTGAGTATACTTAAGATTCTTCTTGCTAAATGCATCATATAGTAGTTTAGCTGTATTTAGAGCGAAATACAAGATTAAATCTAAGCTCTGTATGAATAGTATACACAATAAGTCTAACTAGAGTAAATCGGCTTTATGTATCATTCGTATGTTGCACATCACAATGATAATACGAGTGACATATACGTGCGTTGATGCGCCCACGTGGGATAGGTATAGATGTAGCCTCGAGATTTTAGGTCGATAACCGTGACGTCAGCGGTTCGCAGGCGAGAGAGAGAGAAGCGATGTGATAGAGAGAGAAGAAGCGAAAGAAATGATGAAGTTCAAGGTTACCGCGCTTGAATGCACGTCCCACGCGGAAAATAGGAAAAGAGGGCGAATGGATTTTCCAGGTCCAAGGAAAAACGTCAACGCCTAGAAGGGGCGGACTATATCCGTAACGGAGCATTAGAAGGAATTATATTCTTAAAGGGGCGCGTCTTTTGAGAAAATAAAATTGATAAGATCTCGTTTATTGAAATAAAAATCGTTTATGAAATAAAAATCAAATTGAAAAATGTTACATGTCAATTTAAAAAATTTCAAGAAAATTTAATGTCCAAGAAAGCAAAAATATTATTTTTCTAAAAATGTATTAATTTAATTGAAAAAATATTTAATTTAACTCAAAAAATTTTTTTTCAAGAAATATTTCAAGGAAATACTGAGAGTTTATCAAACAGATAGACAATACTATTTCAAATTCAAATAAATTATCATATGCTAACTTTTTGCAAGTTGTTAAATAGGCATTTCGTAAGAAAATATTCTGAAAATATCATTACTACATAATAATTCACTGACTACGCAGAATAATAACACGGATGGTCACTGATATGCAATGACACGATTGCGATTGCTTTGAAAACTTGATATCGCTTTCGTAATATCGATACTGTACATATGTACGACGCAAGACATTGTTGCTCATTGAAGTATATCAAGTATGCGAAGAATATTAATTGAACGCCTCGTCAAATTTTTCACATGACATGTTTATTGATAATTGCAACAATTCATTATTTAGTAGTACACTGAGAGAAAATTTTTGACGTTTGTGACTATAATTGCATAGTAAAATGATTATGGTTATAAAAGTTCCATTTTTACAGTTATTAGTGTAACAATATTAGCATTATTAAATTATTAAATAATTAAATAAATGCAATTGTAGACATAAAATTATTACTAATAATAATTTTATGTCTACAATTGTATTTAAAAAAACATATAGGTGGAATCGAAAATGACTGTAAACTGTAGTTAAACTATAGTAATCGTAATCACTTTTTTCTTTCAGCGTATTATGATTATAATGCAAACAGCGCGTGAAACTCGGATCCTGCGAAATCACTAGTTCAAGACTGAAATCTGTTGTCTCGATATTCGAATGCTCTCGAAATGAAATCGTATTTGCGTTGGCACGCCCGGACGTGGCCCGGACATGGCCCGGACTGAGCAACCTTGAACTTGTTCGCTCCCTTGAACAATTCACCCTCAGCTTCCGACCTTCTACGCCTCCCCTCTCCTACTTTAAAGCGTATATGTTTAGTATTTCACAATAAGTATATATTCTTGATGAGCAATGGAAAAGAAATCGATGTTGCAGAACCATCTTCTTTATTTCACATAGGTACGTGAAATGTGAAGGCGACCAGAGTAAAAAATACATTCATCGGCGTTACAAACAACAAATGTGACATCATTTATGAGATTTGTTTGCCAACACCTATAATTTTCCGCTTCATTCTCCCAGTCACGATCGTATTTCGAATAATAAAACATCTCTTTACTATACGAAGGATTAAATAACGTACATTCTGTGTTAGAATCCTTACGAGTAGCAATCTACGGATCGACCTCACGTTGCTCTCGACAAGTAACCGTGTATAACGGGTTTGCCCGTGACCAACAGGGACCTTGGCAGTGGCTCGCAGCGACGAGGAGCGACGGCAGGGCTGAGCGTCGCGACGCAGACGTCGAATGCGCGCGCAGTTCGCTCGATGCACCCGGAGGTCGCGCTCACGCGCGCCGGGAACGACAACCTTGACCTTATACCACAGCCCGGTGACGAACAAGGTCCATCCACTCTTGAACGAATGAAGGTCGGCGATACCGCGGCTGGAGACGGGATGGAGGAGGGTAGAACAGGGGGACCTAGCGAAATCCAGCCACTCCGCTCGATCTCCCTCGAGGACGCGTTAACGATCCTCAATTACCGCACCCTCGGCAGTTCCCTCGCTCATTCTCTCTTTTTCTCTCTTTCTAGTGTCAATTTTTTTTCTCTTTTTCTCACTCTTGTAATAAACTATTCGTTTCCTTTTTCCCTCCACACGAGGATTCTTCTTCCCCCTCATCCGAGGACTTTTATCGTCTATATAAAAAAAAACTTGGAGACTATAAAAGGAAACATCAAGTTACCTTCGTAAGTTGTATTTTTGGCGAAATGAAGAACGCTCACCAAAGGATTTTCCATTAGATACTGTAGGCATGGTCTAAAGCTTCGATATTACAAAAATTACCTTAATAGAAACTTCAAGCCTATCAAAATCCACTGACAGAGATTTGATTTAATTAATTCTATACATGATACAACGATCATTCAATACTTTTTCATTGCTTTCAACACATTGCACTCTGTATTTATTTTTATATAATATATATTTCGAGTGTAAATTTAGTTGCAACATATAAACATGATAAAATAATTTTTATAAATACAATTTTTATAAAAACAATTGTTAATTACTAGCGAATATATTTTAATTAATTTGTCTATATATATAATTAATGTGAAAAATCATTCGAGCAATCCTACGATTGTACGGAGTTTACTTGATGAAATAGTAACATATCACATTAAAGAAGAAAAAATATATACATAAAATTTAAAAAATGTAATATTTACTCCAGACTGTGTTGAATTTATTTTTAAATACACATCGTAGATGTATCAAAAAGTCATTTTATGTAAATTAAAAGTATGAATTAAGACAGTTTTCAAAAAAATAAAAAATATTAATATTTTAATTATTTCTTTAGATGCTCTCCCTTAAAGGATATTGAATAACTCTGATAAAATTTGAATTAACTTAACTGGTTTTGTTAACTTAATTTAATTTAATTCAATTAGCAGAATTTTTTAGCAGCAAAATATGTATAATATAATCTTTCTTTTTTACATGTAAAACAGCAAAATTAATTATATCAAAAAAATATCACAGGCATTATGTGATAAATTAATCGCCGATTAATCAAAGTTTGATTGAAGTTATTTTCTTAGAATTCCAAATTAAGTAGTTATCTATGCTCCAAAATTAACTCAATTGTGAATGCAGAATGTTCTTTGCAGACTCTTCGGAACTTCTATGACTTAGAAATTTGTCATTTTAACTAACATTTTTCTTTCAGAAAAAAAAATTGTGCTACATATAATACATTAATATCGAAAATTAAAAATTGAAACATTGAATTGAAAACAGAAAAGAAAAAACGCAATCAGACATGAGTAAAAAGTAAATTATTTTTGTCTCTTTTTTTCATATTTATAAAAGAATAGCTCGATATTCATTAGTGTGTAATATCTACAAATTAAAAATTCATGTTTGCAGTATATTTCCTTTTCTTGCTTTGATTTCCCGTATCACTCTCTGTACTTAACTAAACTACCACTCTAATTTGCGGTTGCGCACGAAGGGCAATGCGAAAGTAAATAAACAATTAGTCACGCGACATAACAGATGAATACACTTACCGGCCGATGCACCAATATAACCTTATTACTGCTCCGCCGGCTGCGCTATTGTTTCGAACATTCGTTTATTCAAGGACACAGATACAATTAATGCGATACCACGATCGACCTCTTTATCCGGCATACTCAACATTCATTGCACTTACGCGCAAACGAGTAAATCACACGAAACACGCCGTGCACGATAGGTACTCCGCGATTACGTTCCAATTATGACGTAAATAGACAAGGCGCAATATTATGCATAATGGCGGTCATTGGAGACGAACAGTCAATCAAATTTACGAGTCTAATCTGCAGTGCCAATAATATCACCCGTTATGTTGCTTTCTAAAATTTGAAATGAATCTCCAATCGATTATCTCGTTATAAGTGCATATCTATGAAAATATTACATATTCCTTTTTGCTTTATCCGTTTCTATTAATGTAGATTGTCTTTAATCTTAGTTTAACTTACTTTTTATATTTATTATCTTGATATTTTTAATACTACTAAATTAATAGAAAAGAAAATACACAGCAAGTACACAGATTAAAGAGCAATTATCTTTACTTCTCTTTCTTATATCTATACAAAATATCATATCAATCACTTCAAATGTCTCTTGAATAGTGCATTTTAGGGAAAAATGTTTTAGACAAAAATTTTTGGATTTCGAGAGAGACATAAGGTGCCATTAATTTGATCTTGTGTCGTCAAGATTAAGGTTATTTTGAATTTTTTTTAAGGAACTCTATTTTTCATTACACATTCTTGTAGCTTACCTCGAGAGCTTCTCAAAACATTGTAATAAAATGTTTTTTCATTAAGTTTGCGAATTATAAGGCTTGAAAGTTACAGTACCGTCGGCATTAGCATTACTCAAAGTGTCCAACCGATGACTAAAATCCCTTGAATGTTGTTCAGAATCACGATCTGGATAACATTTGTCAAGATCAAGACTATTGGAGGGTTGTACTTCTTATTTTTATTTTTACGTAGAAATAAATTTTTAATACAAAAGTGAAAATAAATGGAACAATCTCCAATGACCTTGATCTTGATAAATGTTATCCAGAACAAATGATCCTGATGATAATGATCTTGAATAAAATTCAAGAGATTTTAGCTGTCGGTCGGATATCTTGGGTAATGCTAATGCCGGCGGTGCGGTGCTGTAATTTATAAGTCTTATATCTCGAAAAGTATTTAATCAAAACGAACTTAATTATAATGTTTTGGAAAGCTCTCGAGGTAAGCTACAAGATATGTAGTGAAAAATGAGGGGTTCTATTTAAAAAATTCGAAATGACTTTGTCCTGATCTTAACAACGCTACCCAAGGTCAAACCAATGGTACCATCTTCCTTCGAATGTTTCCTTCGAAGTCCCAAAACTTTTGTCTGAAACATTCTTCCCTAAAATGCACTATGTAAAAGATATTTGAGGTAATCAATTAAAATAGAACATGCTATATAAAAGTAGGACTTGACATTGGGTACTTTCCAATTGTAAAATAACTAGACACTTTTGTGCATATGATGGCATAAGTTGCATTTCAATTGCCGTAATCGTCGCCATAATACTACATTCTTATTCAGCCCGAGGGCTACTAGTCGGCTTGTATTTTCTAGTACTAACAATTATATGTTACTAATCATGGCAGTTAAAAAAGAGATTGGAGGACATTGAATGGCAGGTACTTTTACTTTTTTTCCATTCAATACAAGCAGAACAAGCTACATTTAATCTAACTCTATCGGAAACGAAAACCGTACATAGCGTACATGTCCGTATAGCGTACAGTTTCAATTGAATCGTATACAATGTTACACTTTGCGCATTCCTGTGTATGTTTGTTAATATGTTAAGATGTTAATTGGAAAGCATGATCTATCAATTAAGTGAATGTGTATTTTTCAGTTTTAAAATCTGGTTTCAGAGTAAAACACAAAAGTGAAACACAAAAGTCATAATGGCTGCGTTCAACAGAAAAAGCAGTTTTGAAATTGTTGTAAAATTCTTTTTAATATGATTTGTCTTGCTCTTAGTTTCTCACTGGATCTAAATGTATAAATAAATCGTATTAAAGAATCTTAAGGCGGCACACGATGTATTTTCTGTTGGATTTCTAGCTGGATTTATATTTTGTTATTGACTGCAGTAGACAGTACCACAGCCAATATAGCATCGCTTTACAATAATTACAATAATTACAAAACTGCTTTTCTACTGAACGCAGCCAATAATATCATAAGGAAGACCATCATGATCTTATTTGTCTCTTATAAGTTCATTTATAATTTGTAAGCATCAAGTGACGTCATGATGGCATCCTACGATATCATTATGATTTAATTATAACTCCTGTTCGTTTCTAACAATGTACATTAACTTTAATCTCGGTTCAATTTGCTCTTTATCTTTTTCTAATTATTTTTTTTAATTTTTAGAAAAAGATGAGATATTAATATTATTCAACTGAGATTAAAATTAACCTACATAGAACATCTATGTTCTACCTGAAATTCTACCTACAGTATGAAATTCATTATTTAATCTCAATTTAATTTACTCTTTGTCTTCTTCTAATTCTAAGAATTAAGAAAAAATGAATAGTAATTAAACCGAGATTAAAATTAATCTTATATTGGTGGAACCGGGTCTAAGATTTAATGACATTTCGACCAATTTCGACTAATCAATGATTAATTCGATCGGCAGAACCATTTAAAACATCTCTAACACAAATCGTTGTTCTTAATCTTTTTCGATATATTAAATACAATTTTATTAATTAACTTGATAATTTTATTCGTATTACTTAATAAAATAATGCCGATTAAATTAATCGAAATTGATCGAAATGGTCCTTCAATGTCGATTCCATTATCATTTCTCACTGAGTTAGAAAAAAATAAAGAGTAAATTAAACCGAGATTAAAATTATTCTATATTAGTAGAAATCTATATTAGTTATCTATATTAGTAGAAATAAATATTATTATTTTACGATTCCGATTTCATTTTATCCGATGCAAGGCATTTCTCCGTTGGTTCCCGTCTGAAAAGTTTGAAATATACGGCGATAACTTCACGCGGATATGTGGACTGCAGTATATCGTCTAGTTTCATTCGCCTGCGAGGGATACCAACCGCGAGCGACACTCGGTCGTCCTATGAATTTTTTGCTCCATAGTTGCCATAGATTTCAAATTTCGTACATAAGTCACGCTCAATTAGTACGCTTAAACATCGCGAGCGAGTGAGTGGTCAAAACTGTCGTGTAAAGAGACGGGAGAGTGTCGAATCGTGATAATTAACCCGCAAATCGAGCAGTCGATCTTCTCGACACGACGTGCGTGCGTGAGTGAGTATTCTGTGCGGTGAATATAAATATGCACTTGCGATGCTAACGACTCATAATCAAGCATCGTGAAGTATTGAAGAAGGATCGCGGTGTATCCCGAGGAAGGAATTCGGCGTATCCGGAAGCGACGACGACGGCGACGCGGGCGATCGGCCGGTGAGTATTATATTACGTTCACGTGAGACTAATTACTCGACCTCGTCTCGTTCACGGCGACCCGGTCCGGCGTCGTTGCGTCACAAGGATTAGCATTCCCTCGTGCCATGATGGCGAAACGTGGCACGCAGGTTTTTCCTTCGAACTGAAATACAATCGGGTCGGGTAATGGCGATCTACGAATAGATCCATTAAACAGGCTCCCGCTAAGAATAGGCGGGGCGTCCGAAATTTTTGAAGGACACGGTCGGCCTTTAGGTCCACCCTGCGGAGACCCGGAGTCGCATATTTAGTTAAGTCGAACAAAATAGTCGTCCCGGACCGATTCTCGCGTAGATTAGAGACGGTAGAGAAGTCGAGGTCGCCCTTGACGTAAGCGCCTACCGCGTGTAGATACACAAATACGCTGACGCCTTTTCGCGTATCGCATTCCAAGAATTAAGTACGACACGCCGCGCCGGCCGGAGCTACAGGATATCGCGAGGCGAGGCGAGCGAATGGCGTAGATTAACTCCAAGTATCCGAGTATATTAGTCGCGATCGCCAACGGAAATCGTTCACCTCGGCGATTATTGAATTTATTAGCGGCGCCGATCGCCGCCGGCGGCGATCGCGATCTTTGTTGATGCAAATGCTCGGCGTCGCCGTATATGCAAAGTTGGCTCGCGATTAAACAAGCGGTAACAAGTGGGTGTCAGCAAGCTCGGAATATTTTTACGCTTTTTAAGGCTAACGTCGATGCAATCTTTGCTACATTTATTCATTTAATATTCAGGTATTTGAACGTAAAACGACGTTTGAACTAAATACATAACGGATTTAAACTGCGTTGCAATCGGTATTTTTCTTTCCCTTTTTTTTCCTCCCTGCGTAACTTATTATATACATTGCTATGCAGAAAATAAAACACATTTGTATGTACGAGTGCATCAGATATGTTAATAAATCCGTCGAAATAAAAGCGAAACATCCGCTTAGGCGTTGGCGATACGTGTCTGTGTATGCTATTTGGGTCGAATTCTTCCTCCCAATATCGGTGTAGTAGCGCGTCAATTCGGTCTTGCAATAAGCGGTCTCTACATCTTCCGACCTTGACATCGACCGTTGTAGCTACGCAGTTGCAACCAAGTGCATCACCGATATCTGCCACCTACTAAAGCGAACTGTGAATACGATCGTTTATTTGACAGCATAAACACTTCATCAGTAGTAGCTCCAAATTCATTGGAGTATCTCATTATTAGTTGGTACTTTTCAGTAAGAAATACAGTGCAGTCATGCAGTGATCATTTCATTTTTGTTTAACATTGGTAAACAACAAGAAGTTACAATGATTCACTGTGTTATCTGTCTCTTGTTGGAAAACATCCATTTTCAGTTAACATGCGGCAGAACGATGATGGAATATGCACTGCAATATGCATTGCAGGAAAAACCTAAGACATTCAAACTGGTTGCTATTGTTAAATTCACAATCTCAAATTATATCTAATTTGAGTTATTTTTGGTCATTCCTATAGATCGAGTCTGCTCCTATTAACATGTCATTGATTTAATTAAAACAATGGATTTAATTAAACAATGCAATTCAAGAAATGTAAATTTAATTCAGTGACTCAAATTTACTAAGTGCATGCGTTGGTATAATTGCTGTTTGTTTTGAAACTAACAATAAACAACAGTTCAACTACAAAAATGAGTTGATTAGATGTGACTATTTTTTTAAACCATATGTTTTGTATTAAAATTATATACTTTGATATACTTGAAAGTTAAAAGTAACAATGTTATTTAACTCAAAGAATTGGTTTGATCTTTTAACAGTATTAGAATATCGATACTTTTTTGCTTAAGCATCTTATAATTATTTCGATGATTCAACAAAATTATTTTCATATTAATTATATCCAGCTAATGTTTTCGATATTTTAGCAAAATTATTCTTTCCATGTACAGTTTTATTCAATTATAACGGCAGTATAAAGCAACGCTATGCGATTTATCCATATTTTACAGAAATGTGATCGATGACGAATCTTGGCATCCGCCACGCCACACAATCAGTTCGATGCTACTTTCGCGAATGACGGTGCATCGACGCCGACGCGAGGCGATCTTTATAGATACCATCGACCTTGTCCTTGACATCGACCGCAGCGTCCCGACGCTACACGCAGACGGCCCGTAATTACATCGAGATATCCGATACAGTGAAAAACTTATCCGTGGAGAAGTTTACCTCTTCCGATCGGATGAGAAGTATTTAAAGAGAATTTAAGGGACGTGATCTATATCAGTGGACGAATAGGTGGTAGATTTGTACGTAGAATATTTCATAAGATTATATAAAACTTTTTGGAAGCTTATTCTCCAAATACAAGAGACGTAACAAATATGTAGTTTCGTTCGCGATCTATAAATGGCCTTTTATCATTATTTCTTCATGCGTTAAAATGCAATTTAGAACTTGCGACTCTTATAACTATGTGTTCTGTCATTTCATTGTCAGAAGAGTCTCGGATTATTTCTGTATCTACATCGACATTATGCACAAAACAGAATTGCCCAAAATAAAGCAAGGACAAGTTCGACTAATCTCGTACAACGTGAATAAGATCATATTCCACTACTATTTATTAACACAGTAGATTCTGCGTCGGTTGACTGGCGGACAGAATTGGACTGGTCTATGTGTAAACAATATCTAAGTGTAGGCTTCGTTATTTATCTCTTTACCAGTAACTCAATACACATTCTCTGCATCAATATATATATATATATATATTTATTTATTTAAACTTCTCCAATTTATAAAAGCAGGAACATAGAATAATTTAGAATGAGAAGAAATTCAAAATTCTTAAATGTGTATTACAATATATAAAAACGATATTTATTTACATATCTTATAACTTATCTGATATAAGATGTGTATACTTATATATCTTATATCTTGAATTATGCAAACAAATGTATGGTATAGTTTTCATGAATTAACAATGTTTTATAACGTGAAAATGAAGAAATTATTTACTTTTCCTCTTCATATTTTTAGGCTGTACCCTTAGTTTTTTGCCTCGATTATTGCCTCGCGTTTTCTTTCCACGTCCCTTAGTTTTTTCCTTCGCTTTTGCCGCGCGTAAATCTTTCTTCATCCTCGGATCGACTACTTTATATCGACCTTTCACACCAGGAGGCCGAACGGCTCGCTTTTGCGTGGTATGTTTCTTTGCTACGATATATGTAACTTCCTTTTTTGGTTCCTGACGAGCTTTCTTGTACAACCTTAAATCAAATAAAAAGTTAGAATAGATATATTCATCATCAAATTAGACGTTCTATAAAAAATCGTACTTACGCTTTAACTTGTCTGGCTTTCTCTCTGTCACTGATATCTACATTATCCATCAATGCTTCTACCTTCTTCTTGGCCTTCTCAAGTTTACGAATTGCACGTTTCTTTTTTCTTGCTTTAGCTTCCATTACTTTCTTAATGGGTCTTACATTCAAGTCCTCCATTCTCTTTTTATAGTCATCGGCAAGTTCTTTAGGTACAGGCACTTCTTTTTTCATATGCTTTTCTTCATCCTTTACAAACCAATCGGGTAATTTCTCATCGTTAAACGCATATCTATTCCAAGCCGAATCAATCAAATCTTTTCGAGATTTTTTACTTTGAATCAGCAATGATCCGAGTGCTAAATTTTCGGGAGTTAGTTTTTTTTCTTCGACTTTTTATCTGATTAATCATGAATAAACATATATATTAATAATAATAAATAATTATATAACTAGTTACGAGTAATTATTAATTAGCTCAAAATATGTACACTGTAAAATATGTACAAGAAAAAAATTGTTCATTTGACTTAATTGTTTAATTGACTAAATTAATAATTGTCTTTCTTCTTCTTTTTGAAGAATGTATGTATTTTAAATCAACATTACTTTTAAATAAGGCTTAAAACTCTTTTTTTTAAAAGTCGAGAGAGAGGGAGAGGAGAAAAAAAGTTTCAAGTTTCGCTTAAAATAAAAATAAGTTGGCCTAAGTCAAATATAATATGTTTGACTTAAATATATTTTTCACCGAAAGAATTAAAGATAAACTAAATTATAGTTACATATAATTAATAAACTATAACTATATACTATAATTATAAATTAATTTGGTCAAATGAACAATTTTTTATCAGTGTAACCAAACAAAAACTTCTTTACCTGTTTCTTGCGGCACTATCTCAAAACCATTTTTTCCACCGATTTTTTTCAATTTTTTGTTAGGTGCCATCATTTCTTCCACATCATAGTCTGAATTAGTATCATCATTTTCACTGATTTTGCGTTTTCGTTTCTTTTCTTCATCTACTTTTATTTGCATTTTCTTCTCTTCTCCGAGGACATGTCCACCTTTCTTCTTGTACTGTTCTATCATTTTATCTAACTCATAATCTGCATCGTCTTCATTTTCTAAATTTTTAAATACATCTTTTTCAAACCAGAGTGCTGCTTTATGCGCTCTTTTGGTTTCTTTATCCCGAAAATCTAAATCAGTTAACAACGGATTGCTTTCAAGATCTGTAAATTGTTGTTTTTTCTGGTATTTATTAGTAGTATCGTCCTCTGATTCGTCCAAACCTATATTGTAATAATAATTTTATATATAGCTTTTGTTACAAATTCGAAAAATAAATAAAAAACAAGATATAAATCTTTCAATTAAAAGAGAAGGTTATTTCAATAATAACATTGACATTAACGTTAATATTTTATATGTAATACCTAATCCAGATTTTTCGCTTTCATCGTCTGATGCATCGGTATCGCTTTCTTCGCTCTCTTCTGATTTATAATACAAGTTCTTGCTGTCCAAATGACCTATATCTTTCTCATAATAAATCGTTTTTGGTTTGACTTCCTCATCCGAGTCCACATCACTCTCTGCTAAGATGTCAGGTATTTGATCTGTTACTTGCTCTAATTGTTGATAAGTTTGAATCTGGTTTAAATTAAACAAATCATCTCTTTCCAATTTAGGTCCCTCGTCGCTCTTATGAATCATTTTCAAATTGAGACGTTCGTTCAACTTCTGTCTGTCTTTATTAGCTTTCTTTTTCTTGCGTTTTAATTCTCTAGCTTCTGCTTCCTGGAGCTCAGCAATCTGTTTTTGAATTGCCTCATCTTCCAAATCCTCCTGTTCTTCGAGATTAATGGTTGTAGGTGTAACAGTAATTTCATCTTTAGTTACGTTCTTCTCTCCATTTGTTTCAGTTTGTGTCTTTTTTAATGCTTTCCACCAACTAAGTAGAAGTTTCAAATCTTTTCGCCCAAGCACTTTAATATCTTTACAACACTCCCTAATTTCTTTAGTTGTTTTGTCATGCTTATCAATAATTTCATCATCTATCACTATTTCGGAAGCATTCTGCAAAGCTGCTACTGCATCCTCACAGGCAATAAATTCTTTTGCAGATATTTTATGATATAATGTGTAATCGTTCTCACGATATCCTTCTGCTTTAGCTTTCTTTTGCTTTTCTGGATAAAGAACATTTAATTTATTTATAGTTTCTATTTGTAATTCAGAAAAGACATGCTTCGGATCAAAGAACTTGGGATCTAATTTATCAGGAGCAATATAATATTGACAAACTACAAAAATTTCTGCAGATTCACTACGTGACGCTTGAGGTTTAGTAGCATGTACCTACAATTAAATTTATAGTGATAAAATGGTAGGCAATAATTAGTAAATATTCCTTAATTGATATTAATACCTTTTTAAACAATTGTTTTAACACCCAAATCAATGGATTATAATCTTTAGATCGAAATACTTTTGTTATAAACCAACCGCCAGCTTTTAAAAATTGAGTAGCTAATTTAAGAGCTGATAACGTCAAAACAGCTTGTTGATATGCATCATGAAGCCAACTTTTTCCTACATTGGGAGCACCATCGTTTAAAACAACATCTGCCTTCCATGTTTTTAATTCACGTGAAATAGCAACTCTACATTTATCTGTCGTGATATCTTCCACAAGACTGAGACATCCCGGAATAGGCTTTATTGGGAATAAATCTACACCAATAACTATTGATGATATTGACATATTTTGCCTAGCAACTTGCATCCAACCGCCAGGTGCAGCACATAAATCGATACATACTCTGGACTTTTGAAGAAATTCAAATTTTCGATTTAATTGAATTAATTTGAAAGCAGCACGCGATCTGTAACCTGAATAAAATATAAAAGTTTAGTAATTACGATTATATGATTAATTAATAAACGTTTAATTAAAATATTACTACATTTGACGATAATACAGCTTTCAACTTAATAATTCATATGGACAAATAATATTACTTACCCGTTTCTTTAGCTAATTGATAGTATTTATCTTTCCTCTGCTTTCCAATCTTCGATTTTTTCCCCATTTTAAAAAGTATTAATTCTTTATATAAATACACATGTAATTGCTCGTAATTAGGAATCTATATAACGTGGTCGTTTCAATCTTATGTTCATCATACAGGTTAGAAACGTAATAGGTCTGTTCGTGTTCTTTGTACTTTTTGCACTCAGCCATTGACCAGATACTATTAAAGACGGTCAACGTTTATGGAAATTCGCGTGTTTGTTAAAATTTAAGTGATCAAGAAATTAATAATACGGTATTAATTTCATGATTTATTAATTTCGTAAACATGTGCACATGTTTAAAACTTAATAATACTCGATTTTTATTTAAAATTGTAATTTTAAATAAATTATCATCCGAGTTTGATTCAATACAGATGATAACTGCAGAGAAAAAATTGTAATTTATCGGCAAGATATAATAGTGATTTCGGCTGGAATGCACTAGTGTGCACTGGTGCACATATAAAGACCGTTGTACAATGAAATAGCGATTTCGGCTGGAATGCATTAGTGCACATAAAACAATGTGTCATACACAATTGCCGTAAAAATGTATTAAAAACAGATTAAATCGTACAATCTCCAATACATTAATATACTGTTAATAAAACATGTATTTAATAATTTTTATTTCATTTTTGCATTCATAGTGATTTCGGCTGAGATGCCCCAACTGCACATTTCGGGTGGCAGTGCAACTGTGCGATCGGCTGGTTGAATGGTGCAATTCCTTGCCAGTGTCGCATGTTCGTACGAACTTGATATGGACCGCACAAGTGTACACAAAGTGACTCCAACAAATTTGTTGGAGCCAGTTAGTGTAATTGTTGGACTTGGTGCTTTCATGAGACACTGAAAAGCAGCGTGTGATCACGTGGTATTAATTTTATCGCTAGTGTCTGATTTGCCATTTACTTAATTCTACAAATGCTTCGAAACTTTTACTTGACCAATTGGAAGAAAGAATTTTACCTGACCAATCAAAAAATGCTTCGAAACATTCGTAGCAGCAAGTGAACTGTAGCCAGACATAGCCTTCATTTGAAAATTGATATCCAATCTATAGCCAATTTTGATTTTATGAGTGATTTATATGTACTCATGGAATTTTTAATCATCGTCATCAAGTGACGATGACGAATTAATATTGACAGAACATAAAAAAAGACAGAGCGAAAATAAAAAATTACATTGAAGAAGTCGTGCGAAAAATGTCCAATGAAACAATGAGTTTTGCAGGTTACATTAAAACTATAGTAATATATTGTTAATTTATTATTTAATATTTATGTTTTTATTATGTATTTACATTATACTTACTCGTACTACTCGAAAAGGAAGCCAAAAAATCGCAATAAAATCGGTAAAAACGTGGCTATTTGTATCCTAAAAAAGCACAAAGAAGAAAGTGAAAATTAGAGAGTGGCAAACTGCATCATGTAACTCTTTTGATTGGGTATGGGCATCAAAGTTCCAAAAGCAGGTAAAGATTGGAGAAAACTGGTCACCCCGTGACGTCCTGATTGGACGTGGTGCAATCACGTGATGCAATTTGTCACTCTTTCCCTTTCTAGTGAAAATCAGTCATCTCAAACCGGATAGATTTCTTGAAAATCGCGAATAACGCAAACAGGCGAAATTGATAAAACTATTCTTCAAATACTGGACGCTGCGACCATGATAGAGGTCGCACGCGACCAGTATTATAGATCGATAATAAGGTTCATATTTCGTGTTCGCCTGACGAACATACATTGCCGCGGTAGTATTAATAGTGTACAACAGTCTTGATATGCACCAGTGCACATTGGTGTTTCCAGCCGAAATTACTATTAGTTCGTATAATCGTGTTACATTCACAAACTGTGGATCAGAAATATTTATCTTGCATGCGCGTGATGTTTATTTCACTTATGTCCATTTTCACCGATGTAGATTAATTTTATTCTCAGTTCAATTTACTCTTCGTCTTTTTCTAAAGAGAGTTAGAAAAAGAGAGAGAGTAAGTTAAACCGAGATTAAAGTTAATCTATTGGTCGAAACGGACATTAATGCCCATTTTTCTAGTTTTAAAAATCAGAAAAAAACAGAACCCAGCAAATGAGAATGGATTAAAATGGATTGAAATTTTTTCTATTCGAATGCGTATTTTAAATAGCAAATACTTTTTTTTGGATTTAATTGAATTCAATTGGTTTCAATTAGGTGCAATTGGATTGAAAAACTGCATTTCCTATTCAAAATTTTGAATTGAACAGTATTCACAATGCACTGAAAAAGCTAATATTATTTTTAGATTGAAAGGTATAGAGATATGCTCCATGCAATTCCTACAAATGAATAAAAATGCATTCAAGATTGAAAAGCATCCATTTTAAAATTCGTGAATCAATATTTTTGAAAAACTGAATCCATTTCAATTCATTTCAATCCATTCTCATTTGCTGAGAATTTAGCAAAAACGAATTATAGAGGCCTTCCGCCAACTTTATCGGCGGTCCTCTTTTCTTTGTAATACATAAAACAAACAAAGTACTAATAAATTTAGTAGCCCGTTATTGTAGCCCAACAAACGAGAATGGAAATGAATTGAAATGGATTCTGATTTTCAGAAATATTGATTCACGAATATTAAAATGAATACTTTTCAATTCTGAATGCATTTTTATTCATTTATAGGAATTGCATGCAGCATATCTCTATGCCTTTCAATCTAAAAATAATATTAGCTTTTTCTATGCATTATGAATACTGTTCAATTCAAAATTTTGAATAGGAAATGCAGTTTCTCAATCCAATTGCATCCAATTGAATCTAATTGAATCCAATCGAGTTATATCCAAAAAAAGATATTCGCTATTTAAAATACGCATTCGAATGAAAAAATTTTTAAGAAAAAAATTTCAGTCCATTTTAATTCATTCTCGTTTGCTGGGAGGTAAGTATATCTTTAATTTATTTTTTTTGTTTTTATGTCTAATTATTTTATTGTATTTCGCTAATTGCAATAATTTTTTAAATATTATTCTTTATTGTATTATCTTTTATAAAATTCGAATTATAATAATTATTTACAATATAATATACAATTATCAATGCTGTTCAAAATGTAATAAAAATGATAACATAAGAATATAATTAACAAATTTTTGTAATGCGGGATTATACGAAAACGTCGAAAATACATACGATAACAATGAAATATTGATAAACGCAGAAGAAATACTAATAACAATTAGATCGTATTTACTATTAATTATTTACTATTAATTAAATATTTACTAATAATTTGCGAATATAAAATTTAATAATATCGCGACAAAAAGTCATTAATATATTTATAACAATACTTTCATCACGTTCAAGATAACTGTCTCAATAATTTCATATTAAAATCCCTTCGCCTCGTGGTATGCTGATTAATATCCGATACAAAGAAGAAACTTCATAGTGGAAAGTGAAAAAACTTAATTTATTCTGATTCGACATAAATTTTACAAGATCCGTTTGCAAAGAAAAGTTAAGCAATTCGTCAAATACCAGTGACCTTGTTACGACTGCGGTGTGAATCTCGAATCTTTCAGACTACGTAGCGATAGTGATAATTTAGCATGTCAATTACAATTACAATTATTTTTATCACATCTTTAATATAATATTAAAATTCGCGAGAAAATATATTCTGCTACACGTGACTAAAAAAAGATCATCTCTTATTAAAAATAAACGGATAGAATGATTTCCTTATGCAATAGTGATTACGAAGGAATACATTTAATAATAATAAAATACATGCATTATTATATTTTTTATATGTATGGGTACAAAAATTTCTCGAGTACCAACTGTTCGAGATGAGCCGAATCTGATAATAACGGGATTTCAAAGAATATTTACACTGAAAAAATTTATTATATAAAAAAATTTATTATATAAAATTTAACAACTTGTTATTTTTCAAAAATTGCAATTATTAATATCCCGCTAATATGACGGTATCCATTCGACTTATTTTGAATTTTTTGTACTCACACATTTAAATTCAATTCATGTAATCACGATAACTATTT
>NW_012130095.1:1717196-1721458 GCF_000143395.1 Atta cephalotes
AAAGAGATACTAAATTAGACTTAGCGAACGAACTTCACGAAAAGCGATGAAGAATAATTCTCCATGATGAAAACAATTTCGACTTTCCATCGTACAAACCACGTAATCACTGGCATTTAACGCGAAAGACAATGATCTTTGCATATGCTATAATAAATTGTTCACTAAAATATACTTGTAATTTTATAATGTTAAAAATGTAAATGTCGAAAAGCAAGTAAGAATGTAATATTTCATCATTACCTCAAAGCTCCAATCTTTATGACTTATTTAATAAATTTGTACTAAAATTTGTACTAAATATGAAGAAAAAAATGACGATTATTCTAAATATTCAATTTTTAATAATTATATATAATTATATAAAATCACACATAATCATATAAAAAAATGACATATTTTATATACAATAAATCATTTATATATCATTATATATAAAATATGTAATATATACATATAATATTTTTTCCCGGGAATCGTTGTGCAAATTACAAAAGTAAGTATGATTACAGCATTTATCTGGACATAGTTTACATAAATTTTATATTACGTACTTAATATTATTGTACATACATTTATTTACAATAAAGTTAATTATAGTATTAAGGCGTTGCATAATTTATACGTGCATAGAATTTTACAAAAAAATTTAATTTCAGGTAGTTGAAAATTTAATAAAATTTGAAATTAATTTGGTTTTTTTATAATCGATAATTGGAACGGGATTTTGATAATTAAATAAAACTTAAAATTAATTAAAAATTTTATTCAATTTTTAATCTATCATTTCCAATTAGTGTATATATATATATATATATATGACGTGTTTAGTCGTACCTGTCTATACTTATCATCCTACAGACCCTATCTACCCATATTTTCATTTATTCGTGCCTATTCGCAGATATCTATCTTCACCCGTATATTCTTACTTATATTACTTCATAAATGTGCAATAACACTGCGAATATATAATATACTTTCTTTGTAGCCATTAACGTAGCCATTAACGTATATAATATACGTTAATGGCTATGCTCAAAGAAAATAGATTTTCAATTGTTGTAAAATTCTGCAATACGATTGGTTCTTGCTTTTGGATTTAAATGTATAAACCAATTACATAGAAGAATTTTACAACAGTTGCAAAGCTGCTTTCTCTGCTAAACGCAACTAATGTCTAACCATATATCCTATCGCGTATAATAAATTCAGTGGGATAAGTTAATCGCGATCATACTAATAAGCAATAAGAAATAATATAATTAAAACAAGTTCTTTCAATCTTTAAAATACAAAAAAAATTAATAAATAACAGGGTTAATAAGAGTCAGTGCGGATTATTAAGCGCAAGTTTTGTAGATTTTTTTTAATCTATCAAACTTGCTCTCTCGTTAATCCTGTTAGTTTTTTTTTGTATTTTGAATAACTCTCAAAAAATATAAGAACTCGCAATTTGCGAGCAATTTATCCTCCTGAATATTCAGTTTACCTTTTACGAACTTAGATTGGTGTCACACACCAACCTACATCTCAAGAACCTATTTCTTAAGAATTCTTTAAGATATTTCACAAAGAAATTTCTAAAAGATATCTTAAAGTTGTCTTATGCATCGATTTTAGACATTCTGCTTATTGAACTCGTAAAGAGATTCTCTTCTTTCTTCTGGCCCGATTGAACTCACCTTTCGTTGCTCCAACATTCTGGCTTCATGAGGCCAAAAATCGACAACAAGGAGAAATATTCCTTTTCACTGCCGACTGCTGCCGATTAATATCGTCGACAATAAGCGTAAGACTTTACGCTTTTATATGATGCGTGGAACACGAACGTGTCGCGAAGGGGCCATTAATAAAATAGACTAAATATTAATATAAACAATTATCATTAATAATAATAGTAACAATTCTATTAATATACAAATAAATTTCGCGTTTATTCAAAATCAAAAATATAAATATTCGACTAAATATAAATTTAAAAAATTAATATAAATAAATATAAATTTAAAAAATCTTCATGTCAATAACGTTTTTATTTCAAAAGTCTCGAATATTATGAAACTAAATTAAATTGCTTAATATAAATGTTATAATCAAATGTTGTAATCAAAAAGACTTATTTAAAAATAAATGACTGAAAATTGCTAAATAATCATCCGATAAAATTCAAGGCCCATGTTCGTATTTTTAACGATTTGAACGAGTCGTTGCTGAATCTTATCTCAAAATATGCGGAGATGAGAAATTCAGATGAATGATGTAAAATCCGAAAGGGGTAATTTTCCCTCACTTCAATAAATATCCCTATTTTGTATATTACATATTTTGTATATTATATTAGATTAAAATCATTTTTTGTCATCAATCATTTTTTTTAAATCATTTTATAATTTATTATTTCAAAATTTAGTATTTAATATTTAGTATTTAGTATTTTAAGTCATGCAAAACTCTGAACGCAATAATATAATAAAATTTAAAATAGTTTTAAAATAAAATTCTTATATTTTTTGATAAAATGTATATGGGATCTTACATCATGTTATACTTCAACTGGTATAAAATCCAGTTACTATATGGATAAGTTATAAAAGATTAGACTGAAGTAAGTGCATTGAGATAAATAATAATAATTAATGAACGTGAAATATCTGTTACAAAAAAGCGAGATTAATAAATTATATGCTCTACATTACAATTTTTGTTATCATTTCATTAGTAAGATGTATACAAATAAGTGTGAAAAAAAAAGGAATGTCTTAATAGTTCATATTATAGATATGTATACATATACGTACAATGTAGATATTGCTTTTCTGCACCAACTTATATAAAATTTAATTCTGAATGAATATTTGAGGATAGATAGAAAAAATAAGAAAACATATTACACAATATTTATTAAACTGTAATAAACACTTTTCTATGTAACGGTATAGAAAATAATTTTATATACTCTAATTATTATTTTATATAAGTTTTTTTTATTTCCTGTATTTCATATATTTCAAAAATGCAAATATTTATCTTTTTTCGTTTTAATTTGCAAGACGTATTATTTTAATATAAAAAATGATTATCGAAAGAACCTATTTTTTATTATACCTTTGTAATTGAATTACTTAATAACAAAGCATTCACATTAACATGTATGAATTTACAATTAGTACAAAAAATTTAAGCTAAATTTAATAATAATTAAAAATAATTTATGCCCCGGTAAAAAATTTTTCATGCATGAATATGTATAAATGTGTATAAATATACATAAATATTCATAAACATCATCATATATGAAATACGTCCTTATATATTCATACATCTCTTTTTCTTTTGTAAAATTACTTTTTAGTGTAACAGAAATAATAATAGTACTGTGAAAACGTTAAAAATAATTAAAGGATTAATTTTCGCATTGTTCATTTCAGGAAAGAAAAACAAGTTTGGAAAAATATTAAAAAATTGCTCAAACACAATTAAGCATAATTTTATATATAATTATACAAAAGTGATTTCTTTACATTTCTTCAAACTTGGTTTAAAAAAAAACCAAATAGTATATAAATAGTATATAAATTATCCTTTTAATTATTTTTCATGTTTTCACATTATTATTATTATTATTTCTATCACACTAAAAAGTAATTTTACAAAAAAGAGAGGGATGAACATGCATGGACATTTTATATATGATATATACATTATATATGATATTATACATGTTTATGGATATTCGTACGAAAAATTTTTTACTGAGTGTAACGTAACATTACCAATTTAACAATGCATGCACAATAAATTCCATATAAAGAGATATCCAGATATTAAGTTTATCCTAATATGTTATTACTTATCCATTTTAAGGCAACGGATGTATGGAATGCGTATATGTATATATTTAAGTATATCCATATATATTTAATAAATTGATTAAATGCATATGCATCTATAGATATATAGTAATTAATAAAATTATCATACATCCGTTACCTCAATAAAAACATTAATTTCATCACTCATCAATCCGATGCGCAACAGCGGAGTTATATCAGCAATGTCGCTACGATGATTCTATAACAAAAAGAATAAGAAATCCAGATTAAAACAGTAAAAAATCAACCAATATTTCAAAAAATATTTACTAAATGCAAAATTTTTTTGAAAATAAAATCATATAATATTCAAAATATATCATCTTGAGCATTGAATTTTATATTTATATATACATATATATATATATATAGATATATATATATATA
>NW_012130095.1:1721478-1724879 GCF_000143395.1 Atta cephalotes
TTCACCATACAGTTTTAAAAATATTTTAAAAATATTTATACATCTCCTTAAAAATACATGTTTGTAAAGTTTCAAAATAATTTTAAAATAATCTTTTCCTAATTATCATTTTTAAATCATTAAAATGAAATTATTAAAGATTAAATTTAAAAGAAGAAGAATGTTACATAAGTAAAAAATAATATTTACCGCAAGGTTGCTCCGCCGGTGCCTGATGCCTCTCCCAGATCTCTCTTCCTCCTCTCAGAATAGGATTGACATCCTCTCGCACAGGACACTCGCGTAAAATACTCGCGAATAATATTGTAATTACACGCGAACTGTAACTTAAACGGCACTCTCGATGCGCGGCGCGACGAACTGGCTGCGGTTCGTTCATTTTCAAGTAAATCGGTGACAAGGATACGTTAGCTTCCTCGTCCTTGGATTTTTAAAGAAGAGAATGATTTTATTCAGATATCTAAAAATTTATCTAGAAATATCATTCAGATCCGAAAATTTTTAGATACTTGAGAAAAACCGTTCTTTTCGTGTAAATATCCTCTGAATACTGAGTTCTCCCACCACGTCAAGATCGTCAGAGGGAAGATAATCTGAAAAATGTAATATATAATATATAAAATTATGCTTAATTGTGTTTGAGCAATTTTTTAATATTTTTCCAAACTTGTTTTTCTTTCCTGAAATGAACAATGCGAAAATTAATCCTTTAATTATTTTTAATGTTTTCACAGTACTATTATTATTTCTGTTACACTAAAGAGTAATTTTACAAAAGAAAAAGAGATGTATGAATATATAAGGACGTATTTCATATATGATGATGTTTATGAATATTTATGTATATTTATACACATTTATACATATTCATGCATGAAAAATTTTTTACCGGGGCATAAATTATTTTTAATTATTATTAAATTTAGCTTAAATTTTTTGTACTAATTATAAATTCATACATGTTAATGTGAACGCTTTGTTATTAAGTAATTCAATTACAAAGGTATAATAAAAAATAGGTTCTTTCGATAATCATTTTTTATATTAAAATAATACGTCTTGCAAATTAAAACGAAAAAAGATAAATATTTGCATTTTTGAAATATATGAAATACAAGAAATAAAAAAAACTTATATAAAATAATAATTAGAGTATATAAAATTATTTTCTATACCGTTACATAGAAAAATGTTTATTACAGTTTAATAAATATTGTTTTCTTATTTTTCCTATCTATCCTCAAATATTCATTCAGGATTAAGTTTTATATAAGTTAATGCAGAAAAGCAATATCTATTGTACGTATATGTATACACATCTATAATATGAACTGTTAAGACATTCCTTTTTTTTTTCACATTTATTTGTATACATCTTACTAATGAAATGATAACAAAAATTGTAATGTAGAGCATATAATTATTAATCTCGCTTTTTTGTAAAAGATTTTACGTTCATTAATTATTATTATTTATCTCAATGCCCTTACTTCAGCCTAATCTTTTACTTATCCATATAGTAACTGAATTTTATATCAGTTAAAACAATAATATGATGTAAGATCCAATGTACATTTTTATCAAAAAATATAAGAATTTTATTTTATAACTATTTTAAATTTTATTATTGCGTTCAGTGTTTTGCATGACTTGAAATACTAAATTTTGAAATAATAAATTATTCAAAAAATGATTTTAATCTAATATAATATACAAAATATGTAATATACAAAATAGAGATATTTATTGAAGTGAGAAAAAATTACTCCTTTCGAATCTTACATCATTCATCTTTTCTCATTTCCCCATGTTTTGAGATGAGAATTCAGCAACGAATCGTTCGAATCGTTAAAAATATGTACATGGGCCTTGAATTTTATCGGATGATAATTTAGTAATTTTCAGTCATTTATTTTTAAATAAATCTTTTTGATTACATTATAAAATTTATATTAAGCAATTTAATTTAGTTTCGTAATATTCAAGACTCTTGAAATAAAAACGTTATTGACATGAAGATTTTTTAAATTTAGATTTATATTTAGTTTCGAATATTTATATTTTTGATTTTGAATAAACACGAAATTTATTTGTATATTAATAAAATTGCTACTATTATTATTAATGATAATTGTTTATATTAATATTTAGTCTATTTTATTAATATGATGGCCCCTTTGCGACGCGTTCGTGTTCCGCGCATCATATAAAAGCGTAAAGTCTTACGCTTATTGCCGACTATATTAGTTGGCAGCAGTCGGCAGCGAAAAGGAGTATTTCTCCTTGTTGTCGATTTTTGGCTTATGAAGCCAGAATGTTGGCTAAGAGAAAGGTGAATTCAATCTGGCCAGAAAAAAGAAGAGAATCTCTTTACGAATTCAATGAGCAGAATGTCTAAAATCGATGCATAAGACAACTTTAAGATATCTTTTAGAAATTTCTTTGTGAAATATCTTAAAGATGTTTCTAAAGAATTTTTAAGAAGTAGATACTTGAAATGTAGGTATGTGACACCAATTTAAGTTCGTAAAAGGTAAACTGAATATTCGGAAGGGTAATTTGCTCGCAAATTGCGAGTTCTTATATTTTTTGAGAGTTATTTAAAATACAAAGAAAAACCAACAGGATTAACGAGAGAGCAAGTTTGGTAGATTATAAAAAAAAATCTATAAAACTTGCGCTTAATTATCCGCATTGATTCTTATTAACCCTGTTATTTATTAATTTTTTTTGTATTTTAAAGAGCTTGTTTTAATTGAAAGAGTTTGTTTTAATTATATTATTTCTTATTGCTTATTAGTATGATCGCGATTAACTTATCCCACTGAATTTATTATACGCGATAGGATGTATGGTTAGACATTAGCTACGTTTAGCAGAGAAAGCAGCTTTGCAATTGTTGTAAAATTCTTCTATGTAATTGGGTTATACATTTAAATCCATAAGGAACGAAAAGCAAGAACCAATCGTATTGCAGAATTTTACAACAATTGAAAATCTACTTTCTTTGAACGTAGCCATTAACGTATATTATATATTCGCGATGTTATTGCACATTTATGAAGTAATATAAGTAGGAATATAGATATCCGCGAATAGACACAAATAAATGAAAATACAGGTAGGCAGGACAATAAGTATGGAGATAAGATCTGTATAGATAGGACGATAAGTATGGACAAGTACTAAACACGTCATATATATATATATATATATATTATATATATGACGTGTTTAGTACTACTTGTCCATACTATATATACACTTGATAATTGGAAATAAGAAATTAAAAATTGAATAAAATTTTTAATTAATTTTAAGTTTTATTTAATTATGGAAATCCCGTTCCAATTATCGAATATAAAAAACCAAATTAATTTCAAATTTTATTAAATTTTCAA
>NW_012130095.1:1730479-1735436 GCF_000143395.1 Atta cephalotes
AAGTAGTTATCGTGATTACATGAATTGAATTTAAATGTGTGGGTACAAAAAATTCAAGATAAGTCGAATGGATACTGTCATATTAGCGGGATATTAATAATTGCAATTTTTGAAAAATAACAAGTTGTTAAATTTTATATAATAAATTTTTTTATATAATAAATTTTTTCAGTAAATATTCTTTGAAATCCCGTTATTATCAGATTCGGCTCATCTCGAACATTTGGTACTCAAGAAATTTTTGTACCGATACATATAAAAAATATAATAATGCATGTATTTTATTATTATTAAATGTATTCCTTCGTAATCACTATTGCATAAGAAAATCATTCTATCCGTTTATTTTTAATAAGAGATGATCTTTTTTTAGTCACGTGGCAGAACATATTTTCTCGCGAATTTTAATATTATATTAAAGATGTGATAAAAATAATTGTAATTGTAATTGATATGCTAAATTATTACTATCGCTACGTAGTCTGAAAGATTCGAGATTCACACCGCAGTCGTAACAAGGTCACTGGTATTTGACGGATTGCTTAACTTTTCTTTGCAAACGGATCTTGTAAAATTTATGTCGAATCAGAATAAATTAAGTTTTTTCGCTTTCCACTATGAAGTTTCTTCTTTATATCGGATATTAATCAGCATACCACGAGATGAAGGGATTTTAGTATGAAATTATTGAGACAGTTATCTTGAATGCGATGAAAGTGCTGTTATAAATATATTAATGACTTTTTGTCGCAATATTATTAAATTTTATATTCGCAAATTATTAGTAAATATTTAATTAATTGTAAATAATTTATAGTAAATACGGTCTAATTGTTATTAGTATTTCTTCTGCATTTATCAATATTTCATTGTTATTGTATGTATTTTCGATGTTTTCATATAATCCCGCATTACAAGCTGCTTTTCAGCGTTTCATGAAAGTACCAAGCCCAACAATTACACCAATTGGTTCCAACAAATTTATCGGGGTCACTTTGTGTACACTTGTATGATATACCGAGTCCAGACGAATATGCGACACTGGCAAGAAATTGCACCATTCAACCAGTCGGACACACCAGTTGCACCGACACCCGAAATGTGCAGCCGGTGCATCGCTTTCATTGTATAACGATCTTTATATGCATCAGTGCATCCCATCCAAAATTATAAGATATTGTAGCATTAAAAGTATGCTTACTTATTTATATAGCATTTATATAATAAAAAATCACGAATTTAATAATATATTATCGAAATATTTATATTAATGATCATAAATTTTTGTTAATTGTCATTGTTCTTTAATTATCTCCGCTCCTCCCCCCCCCCCCTCTCTCCCTGATAATCACGAAAATTGGGACGACTTTAATAGTATCTTGTCAGTGATTCAGCAGTTAGGACTACAAACAAAATTTCTGTAATAGTAACCTTATGAGTATATTCAATATAAATTTGCATAGCCGCATAAATGTATGTATAACGAAAATTATCCAATCATTTTACGTGCGACTTTATAAGGGAAATGCGGTTGGATAATTTTCTATATGCATATACAATTTTTCTTTATGCGGCTATACAAATTTATATGGGTACCCGAAGACGTGAATTTAAGCCAACCTTGAACCTATCAGGATACTGCTTTAGATCTACATACTCTAATGGAAATAGAAATAGCAGTAAACTTATTCATAAGGCTAATTTCGACCTGTTTATATTCGCCTTATTGGTGGCGAGGTTATGGATAAATTTACTGTTATTTCCATTTCCATTAGACCTGAAGCAATATTCTGATTGGCTCATGAGTTTAAGTTACGGTCACTGTTGCGCAATTTTGTGACAGCCCTAGATCGAAGCATAAATGAGGTATGAAGATATTTATATATCTTTAAAATCGGTTCTATATTAGTTGCCAGCTGGGGATCGATTCTGTATCTTGAGGTATCTTGAAAATTATAAAAATGCGAATTTACTAGAATACTGATTATTTCATTGGTCAATCTAGTAAATTTGCTTGCTTTTGTAATTTTCACCTTGATTGAATATACAAAATCGATCCCCTGATCGCAAATTTGTTGCAACTATGAATGCCAATATGATTTCAAAATGCAAGCTTCAGATTAACTGTCGCAACAAACTTGCGATCAGCTTGCAACTAATGTAAAACCGGCTTAAGACATAAATCGTAACATAGTTCTTGTGCGTCTTAGTCTGGATCTACAATAGGTATTTTAAACCTTAAGCCGTAAGAAATTGACCAACTACAATCGAATACGGAGGAGAATAGTTGATTGTGATTTCCATTCCTTATGCCTTAAGGCTTAAAAATCGATTGTAGATTATTAAAGGGCTTATTAAAGATATAAGACTTAGTCATAAGGAGTCATAAGTCTGCGCACAATAGCAGGAATAAGGAATTAAGAATAAGGAACATAATTTTAATCTATCAGAAGCTGTGTGTATTCCGTTGTATCTGATTTCTAATAGGTTAAAATCGTTTATTCTTTATTTCTAATTCCTTATTTCTTCTATTGTGCGCAGGACCTAAAACACTGTCTTAAGATTAGCCTGCGATAATACATCAAATATTAGGAACAAATAGAATAGAAAGAATAAATATTAAGATTTTAACCAATCAGATACCGGAATACACGGTTTCTGATAGGTTGAAATCTTAATTCCTATTTCTAGGCTACATTCTACTATCTTTCCGAGGAAAATTTTGCTCGAAATATATAGTATTAAATATAGTACACATTACGTATACTATAGCATATAAAGTAAAATCTTCCACGGAGAGGAAGTTTTGGAACATAGCCCTAACGTTTCTTCCATTATGGGCAGGGCCTAAGTCAGCTTTTTACCTTAATAAAAGATTACGGATTTATAAAATAAGAACGGACTATGGCTGTGTTCAGGATATCGATCATGAAACTTTTTTCTTGAGGATGAAAAGTGAAAATTTTTTCCATTAACTTCAATGGTAACAATTTTCACTTTTCACCCTAGAAATAAAGTTTCATGATTGATACCCAGCAAAGAAGACAACTTTACAATTATTATAAAATTTTTTAATATAATTGGTTTTGTTCTTAGTTCCTCACTGGATTTAAGTGCATAAACCAATCATATTGAATAATTTTAGTTGCAATGCTACTTTTTCTGCTGAACACACAGCCATCAAAAGTTGTATTCCAAAATTCACTGCCAATGTGTACTGAAAATGTATAATATATGTAAAATAAATTGTAGATTTTCAGCGCTGGTAGTGAATTTTGGAACACAGCCGAATAATAGCCTAGGACTATTTGGTATGAAAAGGATCTGTCTGTTTTCTTTGATTTATGCTTCAAAGTGCATTTTCTTTTAATATAGCGCATGTTGGAGATCAGCGCAGATTTCTCTTAGTAGAGAGTAGTAAAGGTGTCTTTATCTGTCTTTACCTCGATTTTATAGCTGAGTATTCACTCACATAAAATACATTTCTTTATAATATTTATAAAAAGAAGAAAAAAATGTGGAAAGTTGTATTTCGTGGAATTCGAGAAACATTGGAGCGACGAGTTTGTCGCACCAACGTTTATTCGCAGTCATCGCAAGATAATGCGAAGAACGAAGTCAAAACAAGCCTGACGTGTCAACAAAAATTTCTTCCACCAGTTTTTATCACTTATGATAAAGGTTTTTGCGGATCGACTAAAAATGCCGGTGCTAAGAACAACAGACGTGATTCTGATTGGAATACCAAGCACAGTTGGACAGAAGCTGTTGGCTGGGTAAATAAATGTCTTCAAATAAAAACTTGTTGCGATGTTATACATTTCTTGGCTATATTAAAAAGGTCTTTGTTATTAATGTGTAATTTATATTTTATTAGTCTAGTGTACTAGCAGCTGGATGGGTTGTATGCCAAACACTTTGTCTCCGCAATAGAATCTTTAACAGAGATAGCGCTGAGACCTTGAAAAACAAATTGCATGATTACTCTAGAGTTTCATTTATACTTACGCAATTATTAAATTTACATCCAAGACAAATCTTGCCAGTTACCAATTGTGTCGGTACTAGCAAAAAAATCTCTAACCTGCAGGATTCAAACTCACAATGGACTGCAGAAAAACCATTTGGTCCTATCACCATTGAAGAGGTGAGGATGTTATTTTGCAGACATTATACTTTGTAATGATACATAAGCGAAAATTGAATTAAGATAGAAATTATAACAGTCTATATTTCTTTTAAATAATTTTTTCAAAAAGTAATATAATATTTTATGCAAAAATGATTTATTATAATTCATTATTGCTGTCTTTTATATTGATTCTGTGATTACTAAATAAATATATAGAATGCACTTTATTCTCTGAGAAATTTGAAGATATTTTCAGCAAACATTTATTTACTTGTTTCGATATATATTATACTTATTGTAATATTATCTTTATAACTTGTGCAAATAATAGATAATTAATATTCACATACATTATCATTCATGTTACTTGTTATTTTTGTATCTTTTGTAAATAAGATATAATTTATATTAAATGTATATTTGACGAAGTGCGTTCCAAAAATTATAGAATAAATGAATGATGTCTTATACATTTATTTTTTCTCTTCTGTTTTTTCTTAAATTTCTTTTAAGGAGCCTGTAAGGCAAATGCAATATGTTAAGAATTATTTGAAAAAATTATTCTAAATTGCATTTAAAAGTAATACAAAAAAATTAAAAACAGTTGATCATCTGGATTAAAAGTTATTTCAATAAAAAGTAATATTTTTTTTAATTTGTACTTTAATAGAAATATATGAAAATGTATTATAAAATAATAATAAAAATCTCAATTTTTTAATATAAGTTTTCATGAATTCAAAAATATTTGTGTAAAGTTATATTGAGATGCAGACATTGTTCAATAAATAAACAAAATATTCATTTGTTATAAACTAATTAGTG
>NW_012130095.1:1740312-1744693 GCF_000143395.1 Atta cephalotes
TCTTAGAAATCTTACGATATTTTATAATTTAATTATATGAAAAATTCTGAGAAAAGATGTAGATTTTCTGAGAAGTATTCCAATTCATATAAAAAAATGTGAGAAAATTATAAAATTATATAGAAATTTTGAAAAATTGTATGAAATATTCTGAGAAAAATTTTCATCAGTGGGACCTTTTCTCTACAGATTTTTAGTACTGACAGTAATATATTATACTAGAGGCTTATTCTTTTTGGCTGAACTTTTGCACCAGTTCATCTTTCTTTCTCTTCTTTCTTCCTGGAGAGAAAAGAAAAAAAAATGAACTGGTGCAAAAGTTCAGTTCTAAAAGGACAGGCTTCGGAATAGCCCCCTTGTCTCGCATGCGCAATGTTGATCTATTTTATGTTTATGTTAACCTAGAAATTGATTTGAGATTTCCTTTATTATTTTTTATTTTTCCATCGTTAATTTTTTAATTTTTAACTGAATTTATCAATTAGAGGAATAGAAAAAAAGTAATTACCATCCATCGCATTCCATTTTGGTTTGAAAGTAGGTTCATTGATTTCTGGATCAGCCCAGGATTTATCCTTAAGAGCAGCAGCGGTATACACGACCGGTTTATATTCGGGATACTCGACTGTCCATGGTATTTTTTCATCCGGTACTGTAAATCTTTTTACATTACTGGATGGATAAAAATCCTGTCGACACTTCTGGTGAAATAATGTCATATGTCTGATATTCATATGATGTCCAGGAGGCAATCGATGTGGTAGCATAATTCTTTTGATGCTTACTTTCACTGCTTCCAGTGGCGTAATTAATGATCCGTAATCCGGATCAAAGAATTAACCTGAACAGAGCATGTGCAGATATGCTGCTGAGTGCCGATTAGGAATCCAAGTTTAGCGGTAAGGAGAAATCTTCTTGATCAGGTGCAGATCATTTCAGTATTATTTATTTATGCTTTTCTTGTGTGATAGCTATGGTGATAACTACACATATACTATACACACTCATATATAAGATGCGTTCGGAGAGACGCTATTAGCGCTATTTATGTCATTCTATCCTTTTATGTCTAATAAGTGATGAAGATAGAATAACACAAACAGCACCTCTCCGAACGCACTTATAATGTTGTATTTTCCCGAAATTTTAATTGTTGGGAAAGAAACCTTTCTTCTCCGGTATTTTTCTCGGAAAAAACCTGGCATCGGAAAAAAAAATCGTTTTTTTTAATGTAATTTTTTAAATTAAATACTTCACTTCTTTTTGCTCTAATTGTCTAATCTATTCTATTTTTAAAAGTTTCCATTTAATATAACACAAAATATAAAACACTTTTGTGTTAAAATATTTTTTTAAGACATTTTATTATAGAATATTATTACATAAAATATAAATAATTATAGAAATATAAAAATATCATTACTGCAATTTTTTAGCACTTTTGAAGCTAAGCATGAAAAACAATTAAAAAAAATGTATATAAGCTTAAAATTACAATGAATATTTTTGTGAATGTTCAAAATAAGTTGATAACTAGAATCAGAAAATTTCTATAAACTATTCGATTTCATTTCATTATTAACTTTAGATGTGATAATCTCTATATATTGTAAATATAATGTAAATTGTAAATAAAACAATGCAACATTAAACAAAGCAGTATTTGCAATATTTTTTGCAACATCAAATAAAACAATTTTAATAAATATTACAGGTTTTTTCCCTTAAATGATGGGAATTCAAAAAGATTATTTTATTGTTTCTATTTTCTTCCGTAATTTTTTCCTGAGTTTTTTTCTTCTCTTATTACAACACTACACTCACATAATACTTGTATAAAATATATCCGAACTAAATATATCCGAAGCATTTGAGCGAATTTAGTCGAAGTGCGCTGTATATATCTCTACCGGTATAGTTTAGTTGAAGTGTCCTAAGAGTCACATACGTTCAAATAGACTTGTTAAGTATGCTTGCGCAAAACCACTTGACAAGTTTACTTGAATGTGTGTGGTGGGTTTTACTATTCCTCCAACCTTTTCTGAAAATACTCCGTCCAATCTTTTTTGATCATGATTGTGGGCCTTAGCTCTTATTTTGTACTATTCTGCAACTCTTAATGAGTGATGGTATCGTTATGTTGTTAATGTATTAGGTATTATTAATGTGTTAGGTATTATATGTATATGATAAAAATATTGTACAACAATATATAACTGTTACATCGTTGATACTATTATATCGTTAAAAATTACAGAATAGGGGCCTTTGTATTCTTTGCATTCAAGATAAAGAAGTTAAAAAAAGCAAACCGATATTAAATTTATTTATTACAAATTATATATTGGGTCATTTAAAAAGTATCCGCGGTTTTTTGTCACTAGATGGTGTTATCATGTATCGGATAATATTAATCCGATTGTGTCAAACGAACGCGCGTCTGAAAGATGACATTTTAGGTTATATTTTTTGTAAACAAAGTTTAGTAATTCATCAATCGTGTCAAAAGTTATATTGGTTTGAAAATGAGTGAAATTTCTGAAGAAATACGTTATGTGATGCTTTTTTACTACAAAAAAGGCAAAAACGCAGCACAAACATGCAGAAAAATTTGTGAAGTTTACGGCGCGGATGCTGTAAGTGAACGCAGGACGCAGGAGTGGTTTGTTCGATTTCGTTCTGGAAATTTTGATATCAAAGATCGACCTCGCTCTGGTCGGCCAGTCACTGAAAAAGTCGATGAAATTTTGCAACTGGTCGAGCAAGACCGGCATGTGAGCTGTCAGGAGATAGCCAATGCACTAAGAATCAACCATGTGACAGTTTGGAATCATTTGAAAAAGGCTGGCTACGCAAAGAAACTTGATGTTTGGGTGCCATATGAATTAACGCAAAGAAATTTGATTGATCGAATTTCCATCAGCGAAACACTATTAAAACGCAATGAAATCGACCCATTTCTGAAGCAAATCGTCACGGGCGATGAAAAATGGATAAAATACAAGAATATCATAAGAATTCGTAAAAGATCATGGGGTAAGCGTGGCGAACCACCACAAACAACTTCAAAGCCTGGATTGACGGCAAATAAGATGATGCTGTGTGTATGGTGGGATTGGAAGGGAGTCGTCCATTATGAGGTGTTATCACATGACCTAACGATTAATTCAGAGCTCTACTGTTCACAACTGGATAGATTACACGAAGCGATTAAGGAAAAACGACCAGAATTGATAAACAGAAAAGGTGTTGTCTTCCATCATGACAACGTCAGACCACACACATCTTTGATGACGCGCCAAAAATTGAGGGAGCTTGGTTGGGAAGTTTTGATGCATCCACCGTATAGTCCGGACCTTACACCGTCTGACTACCATTTGTTTCGATTTCTGCAGAACTCTCTTGATGGAAAAACATTGACCGACAAAAGAGCTGCCGAAAATCACTTGAAAAAGTTTTTCGCCGATAAACCACAGAAGTTCTACACGGATGGAATTATGAAATTACCTGAAAAATGGCAAAAGGTTATAAATAATAATGGCCAATATATACTTGATTAAAATTGATTTTCAATAAAGAAAAATTTCATTTTCAAAAATTGAACAAAAAACCGCGGATACTTTTTAAATGACCCAATATTATGTATATTATCAATATGCATTAAATATCAAATAGGAATCAAATAGGATGGAAAGAACAAAATATTTTTATATCAATTTGAATCTATATTTTTTACTTAAAAGTTTTAGCAGACTATAAAATCTTCAAGTTATAGCATTGTATTATTAGATTATCGATATCTTTTACATAATCTTTTAAATTAAATGAAACGCATATATTCATTTAAATATGTGCGACGTTATTAAAATATGATAATATCGATTTTGCTATAATACTCTTATTACGTAAAATAAGTCTCAGCTCAAGACGCACATAGATCTTTTATAAAATATAATAGTAAGAAGTCTTAGTTTATTTAATCCTTGGCATATATATGGCATGATATCAAAATATGAATGTCACGCATTAAATTGTGATTAAAGTAACAGCACAATTATACGTTATATTTACAAATATTGGCTTTTTCCCTCTAGTTTTCGGACGTATATAAATTTTTGTAAAGTTTTTTTTATTATAATTCATTTAATTGTATAACTTTCCACAAATATTGTATTTATACGCTGGAAGACTAGATTAGAAGTATCTATAAAATTTAACACAAACCCTAATAACACTTATTTACTTAGATCGATAAAATCCATTTAGAATTAATCTGGATGATAATGAATAATACTTGCGCATGACGTACTGTTAATGCCCACATTTTTTCAAATAGTTTGAATAGTTCAGTGCTTGAAGTGATATTAGAAAATGTAATATT
>NW_012130095.1:1745561-1748334 GCF_000143395.1 Atta cephalotes
TATATATATATATATATATATATATATATATATATATATACATATGAAACATTTTCTTTTAATAAAATTTTTGGAGCTTCTATTAACATTTCTTATTAGCGTATTTATTTATTTTATTTTATCAAAAATATACGTTTTATATACCATTAATACCATTATTTTTATACTTTATGTGAATATTACATATTTTTAGTCAAAATATAAAAATTATATCGTTCAATAATTAAAAAAAATATTATTATACATCAAGAATTAATTTAAATTATACACTTCAAATACTGAAAGAATTGAAATAATTTTTCATGTATTAGCTTGCATTTACCAGATCCATTACTTTTCTACAAAGTACAGACGAATCAAAATCTCATTCTATGATATCGGTCTTATTTTGAATATAGATTTTTATATTAAAATGGATGTAATGATTGATGATGATATCTGATTTTTTTTTACAGAGTTCTTTTACTATTGCGGATAAGCGTATGGCATTCTCAAAAAAATACTCCGGATTCAAAAAAAGAAACCGAAACTACTAGCGAAACTACAAACAGTAGTTTAAATTTATCATTGCATTAATAAAATTGTGTAAAGCTTAGTAATTATATTTAAACTTTTAAATTCATAATGTTTTTAATTAAAATATCTCTTATTTTTGTTATATAAATAGCTTACACATTTTTGTAATCTATAGCTGCCTCATTTATTTTTTAGAATTTAGCAGCTTAGTTCTCGTACTTGTTCCTATTTTTTGACGTTGCTCATTTTTCATATAGAGCCCGGATTAAAGTTTTGAGATCGCGTCAACCGTAGCTAGCTTTTCTCACTGCATCTCATACCCTACCGCCATAGGCGAAGGAGCGACAGCCCCTACCGACGCTGTTGCTTCTTCACTTTCTGCATCGCGCGTCACAGCTTCGTATAAGTGGCAATGGAGAAAACTCGTGAGAAACACGCTCTTGTCGACTCGAATTGTTACATTGATCGGCGAATAATCCGGGCTCTACTCATAAAGATACATGGAAATGCTTTGCACAATAAGGAATATTACTTAATATAGAGAAATTTTCTATTATAATTTAAAATTATTAGCTATTTCCAAAATACATTTAAAAAATAATTGTTATTTCTAATTTTAGGTTTCATTTACTTTATGCATTATTAATTCATGTTTTTTAGTCAAAAATTATTCTGATTTTAGATATAATTCCTTATGAAATAATCTCTCATTACAGGCCGACGTTTTAAGATTTTTTTCTATTATTTGAATAAAAGATACCATTTCCGATGTATTTTTGCGCGCTAAACACGAATCCGGCAATGAAATTGCTCTATCACATTTATTAGGATTTTAAGAAAAGTGAGGTTGAAGGTCAAAATTAATGTTTTTTTTAATATTTGTGATTTTTTTTTAGTAAAGTAAATTTTTTTCTCTACTTTTATGCCATCTTAAAGTGCCAACTTTTATCTAAAATATATATTTTTTAATGCCGTACAAGAAGGTCGCATTCTGTTTTTTATGTCTGTAGATCATTTAGCTGTAAAAGAAGCAATTGGTGTGACTACTAGAGATTAACTCGGTGAAAAAAAAGTAAGGGATTAAAAAAATGTATTTTAAAGATAAAAAAAGTTGGCACTTTAAAATGGTGTAAACGAAAGTAAAGAAAGAAATTTACTTCGTTAACAAAAAAAAATCACAAATATCTAAAAAAAATGTTAATTTTGACACCTTTAACCTTGCTTTTCTCAAAAACCTGACGGAGCAATTTCATTGCCGGATTCGTGTTCAGCGCAAAAATACATAGAAAATATCGTTTATTCAAACAACAAAAACTATATCAACTAGTGTTGCTAAACAAAAAATCGTCATATTCTCACGTAAAATTAGAAAATTTAAATCCGTATCATAGAATTTTTTTTTTTATAAATAAGTATAAATCAAACGCCATGATCAAACTCGTGATATCCTTCTGCACCAGTGAATACAACGTCTACCCAAACACGCATAGCTTCCGGGCTGGGAGCCATAAGATGATAAAGTCTAGATGATGTCTTGACGATGAATGTGAGGGATGGTTGTGGCGATCGGACGGTGTTCATATGGTCCACATAGACTTCTTCGATCGACTACAATGTATTAATGTTGATTAGTTGATATTAATGTTACAATTCTTAATAGATCAGTTCTCGGCACTTACTTGAAAGTAAATTACGCCGCGGGCTTTCTTGGACGTGTTATCGCTGTAATAAGATAACGTCTTCCGTCTGCGATCGAAAACGAACCATCGCTTATTCCAATGATGAAATTTTTTACTCATCTTTGATAAGTAACCACTGCAACTTGTTGTATCAACCGTAACATCGTAAATCAAAGGTAATTGATGTCCGGCAGTTTCTATATGATGTCTTAGATCCAAGGACTCGGACTTGATCGGAAGATACCTCGTGAGTGGTCTCTGTAAAATTTATCCGTCATAGAAATTTTAATTCATTAACATCAAAATAATACATAATTATATAAATTGAATAAATTGAATTGAATAAATTGAAGCTTGCTTCTCGGTATAAAACAGAATCGTAATATTAACGAAATTAAAGGGTCAAATTTTGCTCGAAATTTTTGATAATTTTTTTATGACGAACTGAATAAATATACAAAAGTGAAATTTTAATATTTATACAACATATATTTTTTTTTAATTTAATATTTATACAACATATGTAAAAGATAAAAAATATATTTTCTATTGACAAATATTTATGTGTAAATATATAT
>NW_012130095.1:1751564-1756597 GCF_000143395.1 Atta cephalotes
TTTAAGTATTTATTATAATAGCAAATATATTTTCTTATTCTTTACATGTTATATAAATATTGTTAAAAACTTTATTTTTGTTCAGTTTGTTATAAAAAAATCTCGAGCAATCTGCCGAGTAAAAATTTTGAGCGATCTGATTCTCTAGTACCCTTAAAAAAGCTTAAATTTGCCTTGAATGTAAAATTTCTTGATTTTCTTTTTAAAAAAAAGTCAAGCTTTTTTTCTGAAGCAATTATCTTGTTGGCTCGTATTATATCTTTACACAGATAATTAATCAATTTTGAAAATATTACCTGAAGTTTTGCCTTTTCGCGATGTTTGACAGGTTGCAATGGTCCAAGAGTATCCATCTCGCTAGATGTCTGAGAAAGAGGGCGACTTCCATTTCCGTCGATAATTCCGCCGCCGCCACCACCACTACCGCTACCACCGCCACTATTGTCGCTAAGCCTCTCACCTTCCATCGATGTCCTCCTATCGTCTCTCATCTGAAAATAATTCACATATTCTCATTATTCTGTTTTATCAACTTTCACAGAAATATTTAAAAAAATAATCTTGATTCATGTATTTTCATTATTAAACAAAAAATTAGGAAAAATATGCATATTTAAATTCCTGTTCATTCATCACTATTATCAGATTGTGAAAGCATTCCAAAGCGAGAAAACATTCAATAAAGTTTCTATTCAAATTATATTGATATATGAATAGAAATGAATAGAAATATTTTTCAATAAAATAACATTTGCAATCGATGAAACAGATTTATAAAATATATTGAAAACTATCTTCTTATTTTAAGGAGAAATTAAATCATATTTATTTTTGTATATTATTAATTTGACAAATTTATCATAGCTGTGAACATAAGTTATTTTGTTTTTAGTTATGCATGATTCATTTCCATAAGTGATTTTTATCGATATATTATTTATATGTGGCATTTATTAATTAACGAGTTTCTAATATATTTTACAGGTTTGTAAGCATTGTTTTATCAAAATATTAATAATTTTTAAATTTACAAGGATTTGTATTGTATTTTTTTTGCTTCTGATGTCACAATCTGAAATAATAATGATAAATAAACACACACTAATGATATCAGTGTTTAAGTCAGTATTTGTTTTTGCATACAGTTTTTTCGCGTGCATATTTGCAAATTTCACGTCTTCGTCTGATGTGTCGTTTTTTTGTTTTGCCTTTTATATAACTTATCCACATAAGCGACATCGTATTATATCTAATTTTAAAATGTATCTAATTTTTAAAAAGTTGTCTAATTTAACGAAAAATGATAGCAACTGCCGAGATATTGTTTCATTCACACAAATTCAAATGGATGATAGAGAAAGACTGACGCTGGTGACTTGGTAGTCCAGCGATATAATTCCCACCGTAAAATATAACTTCGTACTCCCACTTACTCACCAAAGTGCCGTGAGCACTAAAATTCGCCTGCGCAATAAGTTTTAAGTATTCATTCATAAAATATCATGCTACGTGTAATAGGTGTTGAATGACACAGATTGCTAAAACGAGATATTTGCTTTTCGTAACGCAAAATATAATATAATACTCATTGTAATTATATAATATTATGTAATTACAATTAAATTATATCGGATATTGCTGACAAAATAAAAAAAATAAAAATTAAATTTCGATGCACAGTAAATAAATTAGATAATACTTATGAATAAACGAAAACCGATTGAATTAATTAAATTATGTCAGTGTTTAAATCAGTATTGCTTTTGCATATCAAATTAAATCTTTGTTATCAACATTATTATTGCGTTTTAAATAATTGAGCAATATTATTATATAACATTAACGTCAAAAGTAACGTTCCTTTAAATGGTTTTTGCTATTAGTAGTCAAGTGGTTCAGAGATGAGAAATTCCGTCAGCTTGGCATACGTGGTGACTCATCATAAATACTAATTTACCGCGAACATTTTACTTCGGCTTAACTCAATACTAAGTAAAGTGGTAGGAATGCAAAGAGTAATATGTGTCTTCGAAGAAATATAACTCAAGAAGAAGAAACATATTTATGCGCAAATAAAAAATAAAAATTTTAATTTGTCATAAAAAATTTAATTTGTAAACGTTTCTTTGATTATTTTTCATATTGTTAAAAATTTAAATATCTATTTGATTAAATGTGCGAAGAAAATATGGAAAATTTATCGTATAAGTCTAGTATGTACGTCTATAAGTATGTACATACATCTAACAAGAAAGAGGTCAGTTGCAAAAGAGACTTATGCATTTGATGTCATCAATGCTGTCATCATAAATTATTGCTGCAGGCTTAATCAAGACTTTATAAAAGCACATTTATCGAAGTACAGACTACTCTCTGAATGCTGCCCAACCCGCGGCATATTCGCATATCGGGGTTTAGATGCATATCACACTGGGAAAAACACGTGCGCAATGACGAAAACACTTGCTCCAGAATGCAAATGGATATACTTGCGAAATGTCAGCGCTGAAAACGTACGTCTTTGACGTGTAGTAGGCAAAATGCTACACGAATTTCCGGTGACAACAAATACGTTGTTTTTCAATATACACGAAAGTGTACTTTAAGATGATCTCTTTCAACTGTCAAAACAAGAAATGATACACAAAAAGTCTTATAGTCCGTTATACGTACTTATATCTATACTTATCGTTTGCATCGTTTAGCACAACTCTGATACTGTGTAGATAATATATTTATTATAAATATTTCTTTACACATACATTGTTTCCAATTTTGTGTGTGATTCAAATTTAAAAATATTAATTTAAAAATATTTAATTTAAAAATATTTTAAATATTAACTCTACGTTCCTTTCGAGCATTCCAGTTGATTCTCTTGAACCATATAAGTATTCTCTCATAAAATTGCTTAGAGACGTAAACACATTCTTTGCATCCGATTGACACGATAATGGAGTTTTTTTAGAATTATGCCGAGATAAATAAAATAATAAAAAAATATTATAGTCTTTTATTATAGTCAACACCAATCGTAAAACGAGAGCGTAGAAATTGAGAGAGAAAGAGAGAGAGAGAGAAATATGAAAAAAGATAACAAAGATAAAAACAAGTAAAGAATTAAAAAAAAATATACTATTATATTTACATTACATTGTTCTTGTTATATAATTTAAAACTCTAAGAACATAACCCAGTAATTGAAGACTTCACATTAAAAATACAAATATTTCACATTAAAAATATAAATATTTCGCATTAAAAATATTTCATTTATCTTAAAAACATTATATTTATATAAAATTTCTTTAGTAAAAAAGAAATCAATAGCTCTCATTTTCGCAAAATAAATAAATTTGTGACACAGTCCTGGTGAAAATTTTTCTCATGATTTTTATACGAATTGGAATATTTTTCAGAAATACTAAAAAATATTCGGAAAGTTTACATCTTCTCTCAGAACTTTTCATACAAGTGAATTCTGAAATATTTTGAAATTTCTCATCCCAATTTTTAAAAAGTATTTTTAAATTTTTTATATTTTATAACATTTCATTAGAAAGTATACTTACAACAAATCTTAAAAATCTTACGATATTTCATAATTAACATGAAAAATTATAGAGAAATTCTGAAAAATTCTGAGAAAAAGTTTCATCAGGGAGATGTGTCTCGGAGCAAGAAAAATCTCGCTTGCGTGAACACTAAAAAATTTTAGGAGAGAAGACTTGTCAAGGGACATTTCTTTGAACAGGTGTGCGATAAAATCCACACGAGCAAAAATAGAAACTGAAAGATAGACTCTCGCTTACTCGACGTAATATCCGTAGTATACGTATGTATACACGTGTCCGTGCAACAGCATTTGATTAAACGATAAAATATTTTTGGAAATCAATGCGTATGAGTAAATAGATTCTTGGAAAGGAATTATAAACATTTCATGTAAACGTTCAACATTCCATTTGCACAAAGTGATCCCAAAGTGAATTGAGATATAAACTTAAATTAAATTTGATTTAATGTGAAATATGTGTTTCATGCTATATATACTTACATTGTCATTTTGGAGTAAACTGTAAGAATTATTCAAAGGTCCCGGACTGGGAGAAGTAAGTTCTGAAAGTTTGCTAGGCGATAATTTTTCGCCGTTTCCACCTTCGGCGCCGTCAGTGCTTCCACTACCACTGGAAAAATAAATTGATAATAATTATTTGCAATTATGTTACAATTCTTCATAATCTGTTGATCACATTAAAACTTTTAACTTTAATGAAACTTTAATGAAATAAAAAATGAGTCTATATTTCATTATCTTTTACATCTTTACAAATTAATATTAAAAATATCCTAAATATAAGTGTAAAAATGTAAGAAATATGAATAATTTAATTGATTATTGTCATGTTGCACAAAATAATGCAGTTTCTTTGATATTGTTGAATCCTATTTACACTTTATACTTGATATGAAACTTTACGCTGACACATTTAGTAATCGCTATTATTAACTGAAGCGTAAACACTGAATGTCGCGAATTTTATTTGGCGCTTTTGATATCCTCGTCAAAAGGAAGGAACACGATGCACTTCTAAAATCACGGTCCTAGTTCCTGAGCTTTGCGAAACTGAGAAGAAGGCCTACAGTCGACTATAGCGAAAGGCAGGTATTATTAAAACCTAACAAGTACAAAGTGACTCGGTAGACCGGTTCGACGATACCACCGGCACAGCATTTAATTCTTCTACAATGTTAAATGCAGCGCGATACCCGAACATTCCGATCTCGTTGCCATGCCAACCTCGGCCTTGGTTGACTAGAAATATTTCCTTGTTCCCAATAACTGACCTCTGATTCTATTGAAGCCTATTTCTGTAATTTTATTTTTCTTCTTTTTAATAATGGCTCTAAACGAATGAAGCTTCATGCATTGTATGCTATACGCACATATTCGTGCGTGTGTGTGTGTGTATGTGTGTGTGTGTGTGGGGGGTGGGGGGGGGCACGACGATAATATAGTAGATATGTTGTGA
>NW_012130095.1:1758323-1760181 GCF_000143395.1 Atta cephalotes
TAACTTAAATAATATATCNNCCCCCACCCACCACACACACACCTACACACACACACACACACACATTACGCGCGCGCGCGCACGAATTGAGTTATATGATGATCAAATACATATAATTTGGTCATGCAAGAATTTAATAAAATGGCATAACAGAAATATATTTGACAAATATTTATAATTTGTAATCAAAACTTTTCTAATGAAAGTATAATCAATAGATTATATACAAAACTCCGATATAAATATAAAAATTAATTATATAAAATTGTAACTGGGAAAGCTTAACAAAATCTTGGCATTTTATGATAACTCATCTAAAAATAAGTTTTTATGATTCTATATATGCAAATTATTTATATATAAGTCGTAACATACATACATACACAAATTAATTATATCACCTTTGTAACTACATCTATGTTTGTGCATTTACGCGGAAATATATTATGACGTCTTTAAGGTTAAAAGGTGAGTATTGATCTATTTTTTGCAATATATCGTCTTGTTAGACTTATTTTAATTTTATGTGTAGTTTATGCATTTGTATTATTGTAATAATAATTAATGCGACGTGTTATTTTATTTTATTTTAATTTCTTTGATTTAATTTATTTATAGCTTTTTTATGTAAAATGATTTACTCTTATCTATTTTATTCTCTACATGATATAAATACTTTGAAGAGACTTAATTGAAATTAGGCTTTTTATAATTTATATACTCGTGTTAAATTATTCTTTGAAGATTTTAAATCGTCTTATAAATTCAATCGAAGGTCGTTTTTGAAGAAAAGATAATTTTCTTTCAAAAGCAATAACTCACAAATAACGTTGATGAATATCGCGCGCGTGAATTTCCAGAGGATGATAACAGTTGTCACAAATCCAATCTTTAGCGCACAGGTAACAACGATTACTAGTAAGGAAAGTAATTAGGTTGCATCCCGTAACTCTGGCTTCGTTCAGCATTATCTCACTCATTTCTCTGGCATTCATTTTGGAGCATTATCGATAATAGCTACCGAAATACTCGTTTTTAATTCCGTTGCTTATTCGTTCTTCGTTATTTCTTTATCTGTATATCACATTTTTTTATATATTTTCATATCACGTTATAATATTCATCTTTCGCTGAACATTTCATTTTTCATTGATTTTCCGTACATGGCACGTTAATGCAAGTAGAACCATCAGAAGACATATAGTTACACAGATATCATATCACGCGATAACGCCCCGCCTACTTTGTACCACGAGAGAATGAAGACTCAAGCCGAGTGTCGATCAAACCAACACGATATGCGGCCCTCGCACACAATCAGTAATTGCTCTTAACATCTTGTATATTAACAATAATCCTAATAATATAATAATAAGGTCAAAAAATTCTCTAATTCTCTGAGAAATTTCGCAAAATATAATCATTTCTCTTGATTTAACTTCTAATTTATTTATATTTTTTACATTATGATAAAAATTATTTTTTGAAGAAATGGAGGATAAGTAGGTATACTTAATCGTGGAATACTTTAAGTGCTTATTTTACTTGCATTGAATGGATAATTTTGATTTTGTATCGGATGCATAGGATACACTCAGACTATCATAAAGTGATATACACATTACACAACGTTCGTGTAGATGAAAAAGGTTTCGTAATAAGTTTCAATCAACGATGGAAAGGTCGTGATTAACTGCGATACTGCGCGATAATGTACGCATCTTGTATTACGTATACTTCATGGTACAATAATATACGTTTATTTACATTGATTTTTATTCGCATAATAAACATCCGTTTGTAGCAGGGTGCAGTTTGTTTTGTATATATATATATATATATATATATATATATAATA
>NW_012130095.1:1761125-1787421 GCF_000143395.1 Atta cephalotes
TTTGTTATATATATATATATATATATATATATATATAAATACATATTTAGGATACATTTAAATGTTATATTGTCGCGAAAGAATATAAATAAAAATTTTCAAAACATTGTTCTGACGCCCTATAAAGAGATATACAAAAGAATTATAATAAATAATAATGCTTTTAAATTTTGGATTAATTAAAAAAATGTGAAGAATTATAATAATAAAATTGTTAAAATTCGAATTCATGTAATACATAAAAAAGTGTTGAAAAAAATCGTTATCATTAAGGCTTACCTTTCTGTTGGTCCAGTAGAATAACTGGAAGATTCTTCGCCAGATTCAACGCTATTAAAAGACGCACAGTTCATTTTTCTTTCTTCCCATTGTGAACGGACTTCATCCTGTACGCGTCTTTTCAATTCTTCGACTCTACGTCTTTCTTCCGAGATTACTTGACTCCCTGAAAAAATATTAATATTTTTATTTTTATTTATCCTTTTTAAAGTATAAAATGTATCATAAATTGGAATAATTTGTACCTTGTTTAGCTAAATGAAGCTGCCGATTTCTTTCGATTTCTTTCAGTGATTCGATCGTCTTTCTTCCTAAGCTACCTTGATTGTTTACGATGGGAGAATCATTAGTTACTCTGGAGATTCTGTCGAAGTCTTCTCTGCTCGGGGATCGTTTTTCTTCAGAACATTCAGCAGAATTTTGGGCCAGATAGCCAAGCTCTTCATTTATCTCTCGTACTCTATTTCGAGCCTATCATAATTACAATCGTTGATTAATTAACTATTAGTTGATGAATTAATGAAATGATGAATTAATTAATAAATAATTAATTAATAAAACCTATGATACAGTATCCATTAAGACGTAGCATGCAATACCAGATGTTTAATTAGCTTGATAATTTTGTTGTGTAGGAAAATAATTTTGTTGGAGGAGAGAATTTGTAATCTAATTTCATCATGCTTAAACATACATCGATTTTAATGGATTAATGTTTCTCATACTTATTTTATTGCTACTTTACTGACTTCTTCCAATCGCTTCAAATGCCCCAATTTCTGTCTCTCCAAACTTCTAGCCTCTTTAGTTGCCGTATTCTTTGCTTCAGACCGCTGCGATTCCAGATGAGTCAGTTGCAATTTCCTGTTTTCGATCTTGCTTGTGAGATCACTCAAGTATCTGCAAAAACATGCACGTAATGTATATCTCGAGAAAAACTGAATATGATAGTTAAACGATTATAGTATACCTTTGTAGCTCTTCTCTCGTAGCTAATTTACTCGCCTCTTCTTCAAGATGATGAAACTCCAAATCTTCGAAAGCTTTCCTTTCGCTCTCTAAAACATCCTGCTGCACTGTTAACTTGTTAGCAATATCCAGCTGCATAATTTCATCTGTGCAATTGGTCAATTGTTCATCCAGCTGAACGCAAGCTTGCTGTACCTTTTGAACACGTTGTTTTGCTTCACCTTGCAAATTCGAATGAGTCGCATTATCTTCTGCCATTTCTCTTTCCAGTTCATTTATTCTCATTTGCACCTTTATCTTCTCTCCTTCATCTTGCGTGAGCTTCAAGGATTCTGATTCATATTCCGCGGATACAAGCGCTTTCTCCAATTCAAGCTGTCAAATAAACAACGTATTGATTTTTAATATCTTTGAATACTTATTTGTGCTAATTTTCTAAATCTAACTTTATCGAAAAATAAGACGTTGGCAAGATAATTACTTACAAAATACATTGTTTTATTACTTCATAAAAACTACTTAACCATGGATAATCTTTCTTGTGCGAAAATAAATCAAACAATTACTCTTTTCCTTATGATGTTTTATTCTTGAAAAATTCAATTTTAGAAGTCCGTTCAAGTGCTGTTATCTAAGATGGGAGGCATTCAACGGTTGAGTGAACGCTCGCTGTTATTGGTATATTTTTCTAAATCTACAATTCTGATTGGATAAACTAAAAGAATACACCAATAATAGTGAGCGCTTTCTCTCGGAAATTTCTACGAAATAATAAAACAATATATTCCGTAGTTTTTATTATAGTCCGTATTTTTTTTATAAACTGATGCCCCTATTTGACCTCGAAAATTTCTAAACATCGACTTATTTTATTTTTATGATTTCTTTATTATATTTTATGATTTCTTTATTATAATTTTTCTATTGATAAAGTATACATTGGGACAAGTCAATTTATTTTAAAATCAAAAATTCTTTTCAATTCGCTTTATTTTTGCATGAGAAATTAATTATATCATTATCATTATTACTGTTGCATTCTGAATTGGATTACACTAACATTAAATGAAAAATAATTAGAAATCAAAGAAATATGATACTATAAAAAGAATTTACAGGAAAAGATTAATGTGTACCTAAATATTAATTCGAGAAACGAATTTAAACATAGCTAACGAAGATTGAGTTTCCTTAGCATTCCCCTAGAGTTTTCACTAATAATTTTATTATTTATCATATAAATATGTACAATTATTGTACACACACACACACACGCGCGCGCGCGCGCGCGCGCATGCACACATTATTATTATTATTATTATTATTATTATTATTATTATTATTATTATTATTATTATTATTATTATCTGACAGAACCAATACTTACAATTAGATGCCTTCCACATGCCCAGAAAGGGATAAAGAGAACATATAAATAACTTATTTAATATGTGATACGCGTAGTACAAAATAACAGTCACAAAACTATGAATTTATGTATTCAATCTTGCTTAATAATATATAATAAGCCAGAATAAAATAATTACCTCTCTACTAATTTCTTCCTCTTGAATTTCAATTTCAGCGACGCTCCTTTTCAAAGCATCCATATTACCAAGAATGTGCAATTTTTCGTTTTGCAAAAATTCTATATATTTTTTTCTGTCTTCCTCTTCCAATTGCTTTCTCTCTTTGTCAGCTTTTACTTCATTGGACTTTGCGTTATCCTTTTCAGAATTGTTTCGCTTGGGAGTCACGTAAATTTCTTTGGATTTTGATAGCATAGATAATTGCTCGATCGCTTCAAGGAGATCATCATTCGATATGGCCAATTTATTTTCTATCATTTCGTACGAGTTTGACAATTGGCTGTTTTTCTTTGGCATGGAATGATTCTGATTATTATTCCGTGTCGTCGGGGATAATACGACGTTTTCATAAATACTCGCGTTCCCATTTTGCGTCATTTGCGGTTCGATTTTCGCTCCGTTCAGTCGAATCGTTCCGTATGTGGACGATGAGCCTTTGGTATCGTCTTCAGCTTTCATGTAATTGCCTGTTCCAGCGATGTAACTACCGCTCTTTTTATTATTGTCAGTGCTAACGTTTTCATAGTTGCTGCCACGAGAAATTGAACCTGAGAAGCTATAGTTAGCATTCGTATTATGAACATTAGAATATTTCGCCGGTTGATTATTATTTGGTGTATTTGTATGTGGCGATCCTACGGAAGCATTACGATTTTCAACTTGAGCAGATTGATCTCTACGATTGGCGGAATTGCCATTTTGAAAAATAACTTTAGAATTTTGCACGGATACATTCTCGTATGAAGCACCCCAATTGGTTTGCTTGATAGTGTCAAAAGAAAAATGCGGTTGATTTTTCGATGGGCTCTTCGGACTATCGAAAGAAGTATAGCCGAGTCTCTTGTCACGCGGAAGAGATCCATTTGTTATAATCCTGTAAAATATTACATAAGTATACTTTGTTTGCAAGTAAATGGACTTAAAAGAAATATTTGAATATTTAATATTAATAAATTTCTATAAATCTCTTCCATTTTCTATCTCATGACAAAGAAAATTATTAGAAAAAGAATTAATATAAAAGGAAAGCAAATAAAATGTAAATAAAATACGATAGTTACCGATTAGGTTGCCTCGGCTTTTCGACCGTGCTTTGTCTTTCGTATTCGGCACACATTGCCAAGATCTCTTCGAGCCTCATTTTCTCTTGCCTCTCGACCTCTTGCTCCCGCAACCTCTCTTCCTGCGCTTGTTTCCGCTTGGTCTCCGCTTCTCTGCGTTTATTCTCCGCGTCGGCTTGCCTTTCTCGCAATTCTTCGAGGGAGCAATTGCTACCGACACTTGGGGTAGGACTCTTGATCCTTGCGTAAACTCTTTTTTGCTCACTATATCTTGGATTCCGATTAAATGCTGGACTTGGTGGTAGAATTCGCTTAACATTTGGATTTGAGCCGAATCCGTGAGCGTTAGATGGCCTCAAGATTTCAACATTGGCATCTCCACTGGCGTTACAAATATTCGGATTTGATCCGTATTTTTCCAATTGTAGAAATTCTGTAGTAGTCGTTTTCGTGACGATAAGACTTTGACTCATGTCGAAATCCCTATCAACGAGATGATCAAGTTCGTTCGAACTCTGACAAGTCATACTTCGGGACATCAAGTCATCGCTTCGAGCGGCGACGATTTTTGGAGATGTCATTCCAACATATGGAGATCTCGCGTTTTTATTGTTATTCTCGTGATATGGTTTACATGTTTTTAAGTATGTTTCCGCCGAGTACATTCTAATCTGATTGTGATTCTGGCACTGCACGTTGGCTGCATTATTCGATCGAGGCGTACTGAGACGCGATTCTGATCGCTGACGAGTCTCGTCATGGTAAATGATTGAGTTCTGTGATACCGAATCAACGTTACCATTCATGGTGAAACCGTTCACCGGAGATTTCGTCAAGGATACCAGACTCGACGATCTTGAATGACCGAGGATTTGATCGGCTGGTACATTCGTTGTAAGAGCACCAGCAGGAAATACTTTCGGTGAAACACAATTGGTTCTGTTTTGCTTCGACAGCATTTCAAACTTAGTCAGCTTGCTCAGAAAACCCATCTCATCGTCAGAGCAAGAATTCCTAGGAGATTTTCGCGGTGCGACTGGTGGCTTTCGCTCTAAGTGATGATTTTCCTGCGGCTGGCCGTCAGGAAGAGCAAAACTTATCGGCGCCATTGAGATTCTCGAGTGGGGAAAGACAGATCGTAAGTGTTTAGCCTCGGCTGGATGATTGAAACGCATGTAGTTCGATCGACCTATCGATAACATACAACCTGAAACATTTAACGCCTTTTTATCTTTATAATAATTACAATAAATTTAAGTACATTCATAACTTTGATTTATATATTTTTTATTTTTTAACCAAACGAATTTTAATACGATAAATAGAAAAAAAAGTTATTTCTCACGCAATAAATATTGCGCTAATAAATAACGAGATGTTTCTCAAAAAAGATTATTTTTATCAATACAAAGGACATTCTTACTTTTTTAGGACATCTGCACGCCCACTGGTCACGGTCATTCGTATTTAGGTCAAGGTTTCTTACCTTGCGCGAGTCTCACTGGCGAATTTATCGCTACACCGTCGATGAACGTATTGCCATTTATGGGGAACAAAGTGACCACACCATTATTGTTTTCGATAGCACAATGCATAGATTCGACGCCGGTACCGGCCACCAAAATGTCCGCATCTCGGTTGGATCCAATTGTGATCTTACCTGTGTAGCAAATGAAAAAGGGAAAGAATAAATTTATTTCTCAAATGAGAAAAATCAAGAGAAAAGTATCCAAATTTTTTTTGTTTTATAATAAATTCGGTGATATCGGAAGTCATTCAGTTTTGAGAAACAATTTCGAATATTTTTCGAACGTAAAGAGAGATAAGCAAGATAAAAAAAGCGAAGAAGATCAGGAAGCGTGAAATATCGCTTGCGCGCGTCTTACGGTTGAATGGAAACCAGGCGAGCGTGTATGCATTCCGATCGAAATTCTCGCGAGCTTAGTAACGCACTTTCCAACGTAATGTGAGTCACATTAATTTTGGCAAAGCCGTTCCCACGAGTATCAGAATATAAATATCGATATAATCGAATTCTCGAGCTTATCCGCGGAACCGTTTCGCGGAAACTTCGATTCCGAAGGGCATATGAAACTCGAGTTTACAATATTAATTTGAGTCTTCTGGGAATGTCAACGACCTGGCGGTCGCGGCCGCGACGAGGATGGCCGGATATATTCTTCACCCGATATACAGAATTTTAGTGTACACAATATAAATACGGAAGTGCGGAATTGAAGCGGAATATTGTCAAACTAAAATACACTTCGCTTCAAGTATAGAAATTTTATTATGCACTCTTGAAATCAAATTTGTTCAAATTAATATTTTTAATGATCTAAAAAAAATGCTAATAAATATTAATGCATACGGAGAGTAGTTGGGATTTTTCACAATCGTATAAAATCGATTCTCGATAGATTCACAAACTCGCATTAGTTTCTGTAAAATAATTCTAGATGTGCTCCGTTCTACGCGACACGGGTAAATCGTGATGCATTCTACGAAGGACTGCAGTTATATTTAGTTTTAGCGCGGTCGTGCACTCTCTCGTTGCATTTTCGGTCTTTTTGGAAATGTGTTGGCCACGATGCGCGTTGTGAGGAATACATATAAGTATCCGACGGTACCTAGATGCACATAATATAAGCGACGATTGAACTAATTTTTTCTCTCCCGGATGTGTTGTTTAGAACTATACATTCTAATGAGAATTTAGCATTCTCAAGAATATGCAGCATAATTAATTCATATGTTGATTAATTAAAGATATTTATTTCGAAAATACTTGCTTGTAAATCGCAGTTATTTATAATTATATCCAATCGTTAAAGTATAATAATTTTTTTGTCGAAAATGTGACAATCTATTTAAATCATGCCCGATGAAGATGAGATTTCAAAGTTTGAATTTTGCTACGGAATGCATTATTTTAATCGGAGAAAGTTCCTCATGATTTCAAAATGAAATACGATCGTAAATTCCAAGGAGATGTGATGTTCCGACACATACGTAAGCGAGCCGGTAGACAGACAGACAGGTGCACAGAGAAAAAGTGAAGTCTATGACGTTAGTGTCCCATTTTCAAAATTTCAATATACTTCAATATAATTCAAATTTGGCTCTTGTCCAAAGAGTTCTAGAGTTCTTCATATTTTAGAAGTAATTCTCGTAATTAAATTTCAATTGATGAAAATGAAAAAATTTTAATTGACCTTTTTAACTCTTGGTTAGAAATTTTTCAAGTTTCTATGAGTGAAAATTTTCAACTTATTATTTCATTTATTACTCTGTTTTATTATTCTGTTTTATAAATTAAATTTTATGGGAGCTATTGGACTTATAAATTTAGAAAAGCCTATTTCCCAATGGAATTGTTATTCGGTTGTCCTAGTGAACGGAAGATAACTTCCTGTCAATCAATTTCATCCTACACATCCTATCTTTGTGCAAGTGTTACGCAGGTACATGCACATCCGTCCCTAAATTTATTCATATCAAATTCACACAATCATTTATATTGTTTCTTGTTCTCTATTCTCCTCTTTGGATCTTTTATTCATTTGTTCCTTCGCTTAACAAAATTCAATCTTAAAGATTTTCTTAAAAACCACCTAAAATTATTTGGGGTAAACAAATTTTGATTCACGTCATTATCTTTCACGCGGTTGCATGACGCATCGACTATATTTAAGGTATTCTAAAATACACAAACTGTCAAATTCTTGTAATCGGTTATATTCCAGAATCCCTTTTCTTTCAAGTCACGAGTTAGTAGTAATTTAACTCCGTTATGATGTTGCCTGATGTGTTTGTTTAATCTGTTCGCCATTTTACGAACCGATATTAGGTCTGTGTTCAGTGGCTGAACTAATGTACTTTTGGAACTTAATATGAGATAGACATATGTTTGATATTTGACGAAAATGAGAAAGAGAATTCTAATGTAGTTTAGTGTAAGAATAAAAAATAAACTTATTGTTTCAGTTCACTACCATCACTTGTCTAATGAAACGCGCGCGCGCACGCACGCACGCACGCACGCACGCACGCACGCACGCACGCACGCACGCACGCACGCACGCACGCACGCACGCACGCACGCACGCACGCACGCACGCACGCACGCACGCACGCACGCACGCACGCACACGCACACACACACGTACGCATGCACGCACGCACAGTATGTATATACATGCATCTGGCACAAAAGCTAAGACCAAGCTCGAAGGATTGTGAGGAAGTCTTCTTTTTTGTATCCTCCTAGCTTTATATTTTTTTATCATTGTTATCTGTCCCAATATGTTTTTCTCACGATAACGCAAAGGACAGGAAAAATATTATTCAATATTTTTGTTTCTCGAATTATTTCACTTAATAGTAGTAACTTCTATCAGTAAATTCGATAGTAAGCCGTAAAGTTTTATCAGTTTAAACAATGGTATTCGAGCCTTGGATTAAGAATACCGGATGAATCATGATTACGTGGCGATGAATTTATCTGTTGCTTCCAACCCGATTTAGTTTTGCTCATTTCACATAGATGATGAGAAAATATCTCGCGAATAGAAAAAAATTAACTGTATCTGTGTATCATTCTTTTGCTTTTAGATATGCGCCTCCGAAAATACATCTATTAAACTGGCACTACTGTCGCGCAATGAAATAAAACATAGATTGCACAAATTTAATGTTTTTTTTATTACTTTAGTTGCGATGTTATTGCTTTTGAAATAACGGTCGTACAACTTAAATTTATAATTAGCACAGCTAAAAATCACAGAAAAAAATCGAAAATTAAATAAACGAAATATATCTCTTCAATGCTGTTTCATTTTCAAGTTTGTGATTTAGAAAAATCCCTTAACTACACTAACACAACATAAAATATTAATTTCATTAAATACTGATAAAAAAATTGAGAAAAAAACAATTTGGGATTGTCTTCCTAAAATGACTATATAATTATAGTTATTTGGATCATTTTTTATGGTAATTTCATTTTTATGATTATAATAACTATAATTATTATTTAATATTACCAAATTATTTTTCAGCTTATTAATGATACCCATCGAGAATTTTATTGAATTTGCAAATTTAAAGAGTTTATTATATATTGACGCGGAGTATTTGGAGATAATTTTCGAAGGTTAAAGATGGAATAATGACTTTAGAATATTACGAATTGAAATAGAATATTACGTATTATAACGAATTAGAACATTAAGTAATAAAATCAAAAAAATGAAATCTAAAATTAGAAAAATATAATCAAGACATAACCGATGTGGACCTGGCGCTCAACTTTATCAAAAATAAAAATTAATACTGTTAGCTGTTTATACTTCGTTTGTACTTGTTTGTACCGATCATTATTTCGTTTGTACCTCAAACAGTTAAACAAAAAATGAAAAATAAAAAATGACCAGCGCGCAACTTTAAGATTTTTTAATTTCATTTATGCCATTCGAAAGAGAATCGTTTGTACCTTAAAGGATTCGAAGATACAGCGCGTTTCAGTTTTTGCGCCATCACTATATAGCGAATTTAGCAATTTTTAAGATATCGAAATGGGACCAATAGCATTCGAAAGAGAATCGTTTGTGCCCGTTTGTACCTCAAAGGGTTCGAAGATACAGCGATTTTAAAATTTCGAAAATGCACCAAGAGGGGAAGTCGGTCATTTTTAAAGATATCGAAATGGGACCAACGACGAAAAGAGAGGTACAAACGATTCTCTTTCGAATGCCGTTGATCCCATTTCGATATCTTTAAAAATGGCTGACTTCCTCTCTTGGCGCATTTCCGAAATTTTAAAATCGCTGTGTCTCCGAACCCTTTGAAATACAAATGGGTACAAAAAAAAACGATTCTCTTTCGAATGGCATAAATAAAATTAAAAAATCTTAAAGTTGCGCGCTGGCCATTTTTTATTTTTCACTTTTTGTTTAACTGTTTGAGATACAAATGAAATAATGATCGGTACAAACAAGTACAAACGAAGTACAAATGGCTTGCAGTATTTTTATTTTTGATAAAGTTGAACGCCAGGTTCACATCGGTCAAAACATATTGTGTTAGGTGTAAGGTAATTGGGGAATGATTTTTCTGAATTAGGAATGATACAAATTAACTAATTAGAAACAAAATAATATTTAAGAGTTATTTCGCGCTTTTTAATTTTTGTATTCTTTTATTCTTAATTAAGAAAAATAAATCTGATTCTCGGTCAAAGCGAAGCTTAGTGCTGAAATATTTCAGAATGAATTTATATCCAATTCTGCAAACCGCGTGTCGAAATGTTTTTTCTTGAAATGTAATCATGATCAAAACGAAAGTATAGTAATATATTGACAAGCATATAATCTTTTATACTAATAAGCATAGCATTCATAGAAGGATATTAATAATTTTTTTCTGTAGTTGCTGCTAACTTTAAACTTAAGTTGATACAACTATCATTTTTATTAAATTGACTAAAGTAATAAAATCTCAACTAAAGCAACAATTAGCAACAATTAGTAACAAAATAACATTAAATTTATATCTATGTTTTATTCGATTTTACTTGATTACGCTATAATGATTGTATCAGTCTAAGAGACGTTTTCGAAATTTAATACAATTAAATGTAAATATAGGTTGATTAAGAACTTCAACATGAAAAAACTGTTTGTCATTAAAGAAGAAAAAGAAATAAAAAAGCGCATATCGCATTTATATCTAACCTTCGGGTAGAGGATGCAAAGTCACGGCCGTCGACAGTCGACCGCTTCCCATGGAGACGAGATGCGGTGTTTCCGTTTGCACGCGTAACGCCCGACCCGTCTCGTGCACCTCGAGACTGGCGGCTGCTATGCTCGCCATGCCTGCAAAACAAAAACATTCGTGATAAATGCGCAATAAATTAGCAGATGAAACGAAGAAATCGGTGATAGGAAACAACGATTTAGTTCCATTAGTTCTCGTGCAAACGATCCCATATCGTTTCTCGTTTACAATCTCGCAATCAATTGACTTTAATTGCCATTTATAAAAGCCATTTATAAAAATGCAATGTTTGAAAAAAAAACGATATTTTTAATATAAAACGCTATATATCAAAAATTTTCACAAAATTACAAAAAATATGCAGTGGTTTTGCGAGGATCGAAATAGTTGACAGCTATAAGAATTTGCATGCCCAGCTGGGGGACATCATTAAAATTACACTCGATCGAACATATACCACCTATTGGGAAGAAGGTTTACCGAGCCTTATTATTAACTACAACGAACGACCTCGTCGAAGATTATGGCTATCGTTTCACAAGAGATCGATCCAGATGAGTTCTACAAGCGAAGCTTCACATTGGCGGATAAGAATAAGGAGGGTTGCCCAAAAAGAAAAAACAGGGACGAAAAACCGGTCTTTCTGAGACGGGAAAGGATTTTTCTATCTTCTTTTTTTTCTTTCTCCTTGTCCCATCATAAACTTAGTCTACAGGGGTTCTTAACCTTTTTGCGACCTACTGTATCTCTTCTGCAGAGATTTATAGTAATATTGCACCTATATACTGAGATAATTTTATTAGTCAATCTTCATTTCATTATTTTTGCTTGTACTAATAGATCCTTTCAGTTGAATGTAATATTTTATAAGATAATTTTATAATTAATAAATATTCGGCTATAAGATGAATTTAGAAAATTTTTGATTAAGCTAAAAACTTATCGTTGCAGTGTACGATGTACTTGCAGGCCGTTTATAGGGTTGTTCATCTCATGTGAAGGATCTTAACGAGTTGAAACAACTTTAATTAAGCACATTACGTTAGGCCGTCCCGTTGAACCTTTGCTAACGCGTTTGACCACGAGGAAGTAATGTATTCCATTTGCAATTTCTGTATCATGTGCTTACACAGTGAAAACGCATAGAAATGCATAGAGGATGCATAGAATAATGTTCGGAATAAACATAATAATAAAATTATTTATTTTTTGCCAATTCATAAATGAAAAAGGAAAATTCTTAGAGATGGTTTGAAGTTTTTTTAATTTCTAAAATAATTCTTTTATAATAATTCTATCTATATTTTATTAAATTAATACTAAAAAACTCAGAAATATCTTTGAAATAGAAAAAAGGAAAAATTGATTTTAAATTTAAATGACTGAAGAATGAGCTTCTTTTAGTGATTCCACTTTACTATTGTTTGTAACATTCTATGAAGAATAATATTTTCATATACGAAATTTTAGTGGTTTACCCTTGTGGTTGACCGACTAAACGATTCATAGCGCTATACGGTCGTGTACTGCACCCACAATCTGCTTAAATTACACCTCCTCGGATTTCATCGGCGAGTAATTTAAAGCCAACGATTAAGACGTTGGGTTGCGTTGGATTTCTTAGCTTGAAGCTGAGATCTTTATGAGGAAACAGGAGTGTTATCATTATCTCTGGGCTCTGCGTACATACTGGATATCGCGAAATCATCACTTTTCTTGCGAATGCTAACGAAGATTGCTGATAGGTCAACGTTGGAAATCTGGTAGATCATCAGTTTATTTTGCAGCTCAATTTCATCGTCTGAACGCGCGAACGAATGCTCTTGGAAATCGTAATTGGATCGATATTCGCACTGTCTCTCGTGGTCGGAACATCATACTGGAGTATTTGATAAGATATCCGATAGTAACATATGCACACGCAATTTAATGAAACGCATTAAATCGATAAGAAAACATTTACATTTATTATAATTTTAAAGAATTAATAGTCGTGAAAGAGATGCTATAGTTCTAGAAAAGGCATTATCGCTAATACATTATAAATAGCACTTATTTAAAACCAGTCAAGGCATCGAAAGTGCAGGTGTATCGTCCTTGCGAGTTCGCTCTCGCGTGACTTCATTCCAATAGTAGACACCTGTCCATGTGCAGGTGAACTAATGATTAGTGGAAATGTACGAAGAGAATATATAAAAAGATTGGGAAATATTAAATTAATAATCCAAAATTAATCCATTAATAATTCAAATATCATAGAGGATAATATTGTATATCATAATAATAAAATTAGACCCACAAAAGACCCACAAAAAAAATACCCTCTGCTGAGGTGAAGACCCAGCTATTCTTATGTATTTTGAGTCGCTGAATACGAATCTGACATCAAAATAGGACCATCCAGAGAAAATTCTTAATCTAGAATGAAAAAATGGGAAAAAATGGGTCATTTTTTTTCCCATTTTTGATCCATTTTTTCGCTCTAGATTGAAAATTTTTCCTGAATGATCCTATGGTATTTTGATGTCAGATTTGTATTCAGCGACTTAAAATACATAAGAATAACTGTCTCCTTCCTAGTACAGGGTACTTTTTTTTGTGAGCCTGTGTTATTTATTATTATGTTAACTTGTGAATTATTATAAATAAAAAAAAATTCTTGAAGATGGTTTAGAATTTTCTAAATTTTTAAAAATAATATTACATATATTTCTGCGCCATTGAGAATTTTAATTATTAAAAGCATAGAAATATTTTCAAAATAGCAAAGAAAATATTGATTTTAAGAGAGATAAAAAAGGAAACAAATAATTATTGAAAGATCTGTACATATAACATAAAACATTAAGAATCTTAAATAATTTTTTCAAAGCTAAACCTGGCAAATTGAAAATAAATGAGAGCAAATTCCTCGCAAATTTGCAGCGTCACCAGCTTCTGACAACATATTATCGCTTGCAAATACAGTTGGTACAACTTGAATACCTCATTTCGTCCGTTTCTCGATGGTAATCTTTTTCTGCTGTATCAGTCTTTTTTGTATAAATCGAAAATATTCTTCATACCGCACAACAAGTCGTAAATCGTAGCGTAAGAGTTTAAGCACCTAAAGGTAGAGAGATACGAAAGAAGCAAAACTCGGCAGGCAAATGGCGAACGCAAATATTTACTCGTACACGAGACGATAGCACAATGATAACGTAGTTTTGATAAAAGCATGTAGCCACGCCTCTCGTGCAAATTATATTTAGGTATCTTAATTTTAAATTGGATTAAAACCATTTATATTTCTTGCAAAGAAAACACTTTCCACACTCACAACAAACGCAACAGGATGGAAAGGAATGTAAGTTAATTAATCGGGCCGCTGCCATCGACATATTTTTTTGGTAGAGCTTGTCTCAATGGGTCAACGGTTTGCTCTCTATTAGCGACAGTTAACGCGTTAGTATAAACGTTTACCGATGACGTCAGTTGCGCCACACGCGGAATGATTTACAAAGATGCCCCGCCATTCGCGACGCTTACAGAGATATGAACTTTATCTTTATCGTTTGTGAGATGGGAGGACCAACTTGATACTCGTTTAAAATACTTCTCTTATATACTATCAACAAAATATTTAGAAAAGATTAGCAGTATGGTGTCAAGATAAGTTAAAAATGTAATAGTTATTATTATAAACTTACTTCCAATAAATGAAGTCAGCATCTTCTCTCACAGTGAAACTGATCTCATTTATAAAGAGTGACTTGTGAAAATTTCAGTAGGGACGGTCGATAAGTTACAAAATTCTGAATTGAAAGAATGATATAAAGGGATTAGACGACTGGAAGTTACCCTTTCTTTGAGCTTTAAGCTTCGGATGTTGGTTTATTTACAGAAACCGTTTTAGCAGGAAGGAGCACGCTCGTGTCAGGTACCGATCGTAAGCACTCCGCGTCCGGCCCTATCCGCTTCGTTCCGTTCTGCCGCATATAGAACATCCGTTGCGGCAACTCGCATATGTGTAAGCTTCATGCGCGAAGCATCCCAACATTCTCATGCAATTTTGTCATGGTATGAAAGATTCAATTTCATGAATAACTTACTCTTACTTTACGTCCACGGTAGCTCCGAGGAAATATTATATTTATAAGGATCAGAAGTGGAAACACGCTTTTAAAATGCAGTTGCAAAAGATATTTCTGCATGCTCATATTAATTCTCTATCAATTCTCCGGATATTTAAAGATGTAGTCGATTGTTTGATTGTAAATTCTGATAGATAAATTTAAATCTGTAAAAATTAACTAAAATACAATTTAATATAATAAAAAATTTAAAATTTTGATGTTATCGGATCGATTAATCATATATGACAGGATAATAGATCACAATTGTAAAAAGAAGAAACATTAAGATAAGTATTATATACAATAAGTATTATATACAATATTTCAAGACTAATCGATTTTGATCGGATGCATAGGCAATATAAATTGTACAATATGGATTAATGTGAATTCGATTTACAACGTCTGTTGCATTGTTAAGATAGCGATAAAAACGCGCATTAGTCTAAATTATATCTTATTATCTAATGGAAAAAAATTAATTGGTTCTAAAATATTGTAATATTTGATGCTTTTTCCTTTCTTACTTCAAATTTGTTATCTTACTAAGATTGATTAATTGATACGATGACTTCAAAATTTTTTGTTGTTAATTTTTAAAAAAACTTAGGGAAATTAGGATTTGGATTCTTAATATGAGTATAAAGGGTTAATGTTTTTTGCAACAAACCGAATTTAAAATAAAAAACGCGAAATAAAATTTCCATTTTTAATCCATTTGTTAGATAGAAGAACGGAAAGATCATCAGAGTCTATATTCTTGAATCTATAATACGTGTAACGTTCTCTACAACACGAAATATTACAGCAATATTGCAATAATACTTTGAAAGAGTGCAGTGTTTCATAAAATATTGCTGCAATATTGTAGCACTATTTCTATATCCGCTAAAATAAAATATTGCTGCAATATTCTGAGATATTACCGCAATATTTAGAGAAATAATGCTGCAACTTTATGCAACATTTTAATAATCCAGTTTTATTAATTGCTAAAATGTTATTGTGTTTATCATCACATTTCAGACTATGCACGACAAAATTATGATTAAAAAATATTCGGGAATCCAGAAAGCACACTCAAAAAAGTTTGGAAATCTCCAACTCAAGTTGGGAGACTTGCCAACTCAATTTGCATATTCCTTCTTGTAAAATATTTTCTTCTTACGAGAAGCGCGTTCATCTCCTGGTGAGGCCGCGTACTTACTGTTGAATTAACACTGCAGCAATATATTGCAACATTTCCTACAAAATATTAAAAGTATAATATTTCATAATATTGCTACAATATTTTGTACTGTAGAGGATACACTGTAATCTCTGCGATATTTTTCGAGAATAAGGCGTTTGCCGAACCGTGTGACGGGTAGATGACCGTGTTTCGAAAGACATAATAAGTCATTTTTACTCTAAACGGCTATCACTCGATAAGGATCGAACTGTAGAATTTATCATGGACGAAAAACAGTTTGCCTGTAATTTATAACTTGTCAACAGCTATATCGATATAGAGGCAATTGTCTAAATTTGCGGCAATTGATTTCAAGCGATGTAGAACGCGTAGAATCTAACGCGTCTAACATCTATAACGATTAATGATTTAAAGAAAAACAATCTAGAGCGAAGGAGCAAAAGCTGAGCTAACTCGGAAATACTAGTTCAATATACGTAACTAAACGAAGAGATACACATACATATAATGTCATAGCTATTGCGTGACAATCATTCGTGCGAACATTTTACGAATCACCAGTTTCGCTTGTCTGGCGGCGACATCTGCCTGGCAACCGCATCTTCCTCTCTGTCTGCTTCTTCAGCTTCATTTTTTATCGCTCTTCTCATATGCAGACCCTTTAGACAGCTTCCCATCGAGCTGCATTAACGCCAATGTAAAGATATCTTAAAGATATACGAGATATTATCGATGGAATAATAAAATATCTAGATGAGTAGTACAAAATAACTATTTACCCGTTCGCTTTGTATGTTTCGATTTTGACAGATGGCTTAACAAGTTCCTTGCTGACAAGTTTGTTATAATATATTAATTGCTCCACTACAATTATTTTCTATACAAGTATTTCTATTTTTTTTAAATTTCAATTATTTATCTTAAAGTTTTGTTAAATTATTTATTATTTTTCATTATTTCCTTTTTTTTCTTTTTTTTTTTCTAAAAATTGTAACTGCGCGAGTATAAAGAGAGCGCGTAGGATTCTTTTTCATTTTCCACCCAAACAAAATTCCCACTCCTTTTTTGAATGACATTACGTGGGCAGAATCCGGCTTGTGTTGCACGCGCTTTATAATCGACATCGATTAACGCCGCGCCTTTCGGAAAATTTAAATGATACGTATTAGATCGGTTAGAATATTAGATAAAACCAGAGAGAAAGAAAAATACCGCCTCGTCACGATTCTCAAGGCAGGATTTTATGCTGTTGAGCAGTCAAAGCGAAAGTACTAGTAGTAGAAACATAAATCGTAACGAGTATAATGTAAATTATGTATTATTAAATATGTTTAGGAGATCTTTATTCTCAAGGTTGATCTACCGGCGTTACGAACCTTTTCAGAAACAGCAGAACGTGTTTAACGAAGTATAACTGGTTTTTCGAGCTGGTTCATATAATGCTTACTACATCGATTAAATTATTGATCCGCGTTTGCATTTCTTGGTTGTGCATCCCTGTCGCGTTGAAAAATTTCAACGAGAAATTTTTGTGTGGCGAAAACAGCTGAGAAATTTACTTTGCATAGCTGCAGCTCGGCATGAGAATGGCAACGAAGGGCGGAGAAATCGGCATGACGTAACGGCCCGTATAAAGGCAATAGAAATAAATGACGTTAAATTGTTGGGTGGTATGTTTTTAGCGGGTTCTACTGTCAGCATTGGAGAATGAGATAAATTCGAAGACGAGATCAAGACGAAGTTTGTGTACTTATACAGCGTCCAACGATAACTATTTTAGAATTACACTGAGAGAAATGATTTTGTTATAGGAATAAATCAAGGGAAAGCAAATGTGATATTTGTTAAAAAAATCAATCGATTAGTTACGATTGCAAATTAATTCGTCCATGTAACAAGTAATCAATAGTATTTGCTAGCAATACTATGGATACTATGCTCTATATATATATATATATATATAGAGCATATATATATAGTCGTAGACGATTGCAGGATTACAAATCATAAGAAATTGACCAAATCAAGTATTCTCCCTACATTTGTACACAACTGTGCTTAATTTGTGTGGTTTCCTACGACTTAAAACTCCACGATCATCTACGTAAACGAGCCTAAAGTCTATCCAAAAAATAGGTTAGATTCTATATAGTTTGCTTCTGTTACTAATAATTGGTTGGTATAGCAGACTAGCAGCAAACACAACAAAATTTGTTGTCACATATTTACCGATCATCGGTTAAAGGTGGCTTGTTAAATTAACAAAATTCTTTCAGTGTAGAAATATTTGTTATATAAACGTAAATTTCTTTTATTTTATTTTTTTTTGCTTTAGAATAAAATATGGATACATCTCATATATGTGTAAAGTCTATTTATAAGAGAAAAATGTGTGATACTTCGGTGCCAATAATTTTGTATATATGGAACTGTAAATATAATTATTACTAACAATTATAGTACTAATAATTATAAAAATAGAGCTCTTAAGCATAATTATCTTTGCTTGCTATGCAATTATAGTCACAAATACCAAACACTTTTCTCTAGTATAACTTTCTAAAATAAGTCTGCGCGAAAGGCGTATCGGCCAAATTATCCTTTATAGAAAAATCTGCAAAAAGGGAGATTTGCAGAACGAGCTGCACAATTGGCGATTGGCATTGACAAAAATATTGTTCGGCATAAGGGACATATGCACCATAGGCTATAGGCAGCTGCTTCACAACGGACAATTCATGGGGTACAACAATGGGCAAGAATGAGTCGTCAAATCGATCCAGCATTTGCGTTCAAGACTCATTGCGTTTAAGATTCATTTGTAAAGTCTCTTATGACGATTAACGTGGTGAAATTAATTCTGGCGCAATATATTCTGTTAAAGTCGATTTTTCTTTTAAAGGAAGATATATTTCCTCGTCTTATAAAATTGAATGTTTGCTTTTGGAGATCGATGATTGATTTACATATCTTTGTGCTCTTGCTTACTCTACTAACTATTCCAATATAAGATGAATCAATTCTGTCTGATTTATTCATTTTCTTTATAAATTGTCTCACGAATGTTTATGGAACTAACTCAACATAATCGAGATTCCCAACACACTCAGGACTATCGCCCGATTCTCCGCGTATCCTGCATATCGGCAAGGTCACAACCTCCAGAAGAATCGTGACTGGATTGTACAGAGCTCTTCAGGTCGTTGCCATCATCACGCCGTCTTGTTGCATTTATCGTCCTGCCTATTTTATTTTTCATAATTTCCACGTATATTCCAAAAAATAATATAATTATTTGTCTTAATAGTCACAAAATAACAAATTAATTGTTCATTATTAATCATTAAAAAAAATATACTCCAGATACATTTGATAATAATGGAATTTCCATATCAAAGAGATGACAGTTTAAAAGCGCTATCTAAAAACAAAAATCCGATTTAAGTTTCCTATACGCTTCAATGTGCATTCCGAGCACAGAACGTAAGACGGTATTCTATTTCACGATATGTCCGGCTCAGCTGTCAGTGTCAACCCGCACTTGCGAACGGAATGCATATATTTCCTGTAGTTTATTAGTTTTATGGATATCTAGCAAGAAGTGTATGTGTGAATTGAGAAAAATCGGCGAGAATTGATTCTGTCAAATTACACACTCTTGTATTTTTTAATTCAACTCTTTTCCCTAAATAAAGAAAATTATGTATATCTAATGATAGCGCTGACCAGACGAATACGTCCTTGGCCTATCAACAATCAGAAATTTTTTATTCAAGACATGATGTCATGTGCACGAGAAACGGTGCGTACATTGCAATGAGCTGACGGCGCGCAAGAAACTTTCTGTTTCTGTACTACACATATTCGGCATAAACGTAAGAATTGTAAACTTATAATATAGATATACTTTATATCTATATATTTCAAGCAAAAAGTTTGGAAATACTTTTTTAAACATCGACACTTTACTTATTCAAATATCTATAACAATGTGTTTTTTTTTTAACAATGTTCTTTAGATTCAATAATTGTTATTAGATCTGAAGAATTATTGTTAAAAAAACACAACATTGTTATGGATATTTAAGTAAGCCAAATTTAAAAAAAATTCATTTTTGAAAATATTTCCAAACTTTTGTCCTGGAATGTACATTAATTCTCAAGTTACAACTCAGTTAAATTGCAAAATTAAACGAAGAAAAGCCTTTATTATTCATGTATTCTAAATATTTAATCTGATAATATTTAACCTGATAAAATTTGTATAAGTTTTAACATGAAACAACTTTAGGATTGTATAAAATAATTGTAAAACTATATTTTCGCTTAAAATATTAAATTAATTTCTCGATTTAATTCCAAATTCTTCTTATAATATTATTTTCCTAGTTCACACTTTAAGACACAATACAGAGCGGTTTGCTCTTTTTTGAATATCTAGTATTTCCCACGTTCATGCTTGCTTCTTTCACTTTGATTTATGAATTTTTACGATCCCGATCGCTTGTATGGGCCCATGCCACGGTAGAAAAGAATTTATCGTGAGACTCACCGACGCGATCTGGAAGGGTCCAGCCACGAATTCCAATCTCGCTAAATCGTAAAGGCCCCTCCAAAGGTAGCACTCCGATTTTTTCAACGCGTCCACCAGGCGCTTGTGAATAATACGGGGTAGACTCCAGACCGGCGCTCGCGAACACTCATATTTTCTCCGCACAAAAATGGAGTACACTCGCGAGATCAGTTTGTCCACCTAAAAAGGAGTTTCTTTTTCTCTTTTGTTTTTCTTTTTAAATCGACGTCAATTCGACAGACGCGGCGCGTCGCGTCGCATCGCGTTGCGTCGCGTCACGTGCCGACTTACACTGTCGTGGCAACGAATGCTCCGCCACTGTGTTCCATAGCAACATCATCGTGTGAAGGCGGATCTGCTTAGTGATTGGTGTAAAGCGATCTTGGAAGGGAGAACGGAGGGGAACTTTGTTCGGACAGAGAGAAACCTGAGAGCGATCATCCCGGCTTTTTTCGTGTAACGCTCATACCAGCGCACCAACGTATATTTTTGAGATATGGGAACTAGATACCACGTCGATTTTACAAAATTGTCGATAAAATCGTAATGTTGAAAATGGATGTGGTGTGCGTCCGTGCTAATAAGAATTTCCAGGATTGGTTCTTGAAATGTATTACTGATACATAAATATTAAAACGTACATTTAAAATCAAGTTTCTTAAATAATGTATACTCTGATTGAGCTAAGAAATATATGTAGTTGATAAAAGCAATATTACATGAACGCTTCGTTAAAAAGTATTAAAAAAAAAGATCACACTATTATTCAGTGTAAATATTGAAAATCTATAGTATATACACAATATGAACTATAGATTTTCAATACTCGCGAATAACAGAACGCACCCGGGATGTAATATGTATACCTGTGGAAGATCCATAGCATTGTTCACATAGTGAATCTGATGGCTTGATTTATTCTTATAATTAATCACGCGATTTCAAATTTTGTATATTACAATATACTATACGTATTTCGGCGTATAGTCTGCGTCATCCTCTCAACGGTATCAATATTTAAATAACGAAATATCGATCAAGCAAATTAACTTGCGACCAAAGCGACTTTCCGCTCCGTTTCGATTATATGGGAGAGAAACTTCTTATGGAACGGAATTCTAGTTCAACTCAATTCTCTAGTAAGAATCCATGTATATGGGATGACATCCTGATTTCTTACAGTCCTTTGTTTTATATAATCAATTTTATTAGTTTAAAAACAAGGTTTTTTTTTATTGAAAATAAAATTATACGTACTTGATTGTGAGTTTCTTCGCCCAAAAATTTGGTAATTCTGAAAAGAACTATTTAAATAATAAGTACTAAAATTAATTAGTAGTCAATCCAGATTCCAGTTCTTTTCCAGTTGAACGGTTCGAACAAACGATTACAGCAACTACTTGCTGTAATCGTTTGTTCGAATCGTTCAAATTTTCAAAATATTACACTTCAATATTAAATCAATGTTATTATATACATATATAAGTAAGATTAAAATGTAAAATTCTAAGTTAATCTCTAGCAAGCTTTTCTTTATATTTAAATTTATCTAATAAATCTATAAAAAATTCTTAATATTAATATTTTCGTTCTTTAATATATGTGTTTTAAAAAATTTCAGATCATAATTTACAAACACAGATTTTATAATAAAATTTTATGGAATATTGTTTTTAAACATTAATGTCGTTATTAAATATTCTTTGCCAATACTGAAAATTTATAGTTCATATTACATACATACTATAGATTTTTAGTATTGGTATTATATATGAATATCGGACGATACTAACTTGAGATATAAAAAATTTTTTAATAATTAAATTTCTATTCAAATAAAATATTTATAAGTTAATTAAAAATACGATCTATATATTGAATAAATATAAAAATTACTAAGGATTAAAGTGATGATAAAAATAATGAATTGATTATCTTTTCCGTCGCTCGTTGTTCATTAAAAAATTATGAACAAAACAATTTTTATGAATAGCACACAATTTTTAAATATAAGGTATATATTTATTTTTCTCTCGATAGGGGGAAGAAGGGAAAAACTTGGCTTCACGTGGAAAATCGTTTGCCTCCCCTTGACAGGGGAGGAGGTGGAGTGAAACTTGCTTTACGAAAGTCATGCGCCCCTTGACAGGACATCTGCCTAGCTGCCCTTCCCCCCCCCCCCTCCCCCACTTAACCAAATCTTAATGAATAAATTATATAATAATGTGCTATTTATGAACTCTCAAAAGCCGCAAGAAAATTTTTGCGCTCATTTCGTTTAGCTAAAAAAAATTTTTTGCGGGGGGGCTGACAGTCAGTCTCCTCTCTAAAGATAGAATTTTCATAGTTTTCAGAGGCTTTCAGAGGATTTTTTGAAAATAATTTTCAAAGATCTGAAAGTCCCTGATCTGAATTTCTTGGAAATGATGTCTCTGAAACTTAAATAGACAATAAATCAATTGAAGAAATGATGTAGTACGTAACGCAAGAAACTCATAATCCAGAGGTCCCAAGTTCGAATCCCACTAGGTGTTTTTCAAAATAATTTCAGGTAAAATCATTATATATGTTTTGTATGGAACAACTTCTGTTAAGAATAGAAATAAAATTTATAAGTCTTATAATATGAATTTTTTTTTCGAGTATTATATTGAAAATCTTTAAAAATCTGACAAATTCTGAAAGTCTACAAATATACTATAAAAATCGTTAGAAATAACTTATAAAAATCTTTAAAAATAACTTTTAAAATAAACATCTTGACAAATCTCTGAAATTATATTGGAAAATTCTCTGAGAAGCAACGTGTCCAAAAATGCGAACATTTTCAAAAAAATTTTTAGATTTTTTTAAAGAAATTTTCAGAGAAATTCAGAGAATTTTTTTCATTAGCTCCAAGAGGGATGTCCCTTAAGGATTGCAACACAAAAATCGAAATTGCTTGGAAATAGTAACGCAAAAATCAAAGATATATTTTGCATAATTTTAGCGTAATTTTGCGATTTTTTAATTTTAAACGACTTAGAGATGAATATAACTGTGTGCTCCAAGAGGGAAGTGCCTTAAGGGATGCAGCGCAAGAATTGAAACTGTGTGAATAAGAAAGCGCATAAATAGCGCATAATTCTATATATTTAGTTTTTCAATTTGGTTATTAAAACATGAAAGAGGCTGACTGTCATATCACTAAATTCCTGAGTTTCAGCAAAATTCAGAAGCTTTCGGACACTTGGAAATAATTTTCAGAAAATCTAATAATCCCAAAATTTCCTTGAAAAAGTCTTTGAATGTCATTAAAAATCCCTGAAAAATATTTTCAAGCATTTGCAGCGACATTTTCAGATATTAAGGTAGACGTCTCCACAATCTCTCTCGATTCTTAAACCTAATCGTTCAATTAAATATTAACTGTGATTTGTCAATTCTGCTGAACAGAAAATGCGATTGGTCAATTCCAGTATAACAATCGGTCGATTAAGTTAATTGGAGTTGATGAGATCGGTTCAATTGTGTTGGAAAGCGTTTAATATATTAAAGCCCCTTTTTATTAATGTAGATTATTAACTTTAATCTCGATTCAACTTTATTTCTAATATTTTTCTAATTCTTAGAAATAATAGACATTTTAAGAATTAGAAACAGAGGGAGAGTGAATCGTGAAAGTTAATTGTGAATGGAGATTAAAATTAAACTGCATAAAAACATTGAACGTCAATTAACCAGAAATTAGTGAGGTCTTTACATCAGCGCACCAACGTCTATGTTTTGCTATGAAAGTTCAGTACCATGTCTATTTTACAATGATGTAGTGTTCGGCTAAGGATTTTTTTTATCAATTTCTAGTTAAATTAATCGACAATTTCGTAAAAGTTTTAACAGTCTTTTAATATATCAGAATATCTCCTCTCTTTTTCTCTTTTGAGATAAATGATTTAATTCTAACAATCGCGATGATTGAGTTGACCCTCAATTAGCGTTAATCAGAATTGGTGAAAGAGACTTTAATAAGAGCTGCCAAGATCTTATTAACACCGACATTCCTCATATCCATTTTCGACACTACGATTTTATTCACAGTTTCATAAAATAACAATGGTACATAAATCAATAATGGACATTGTATACTGATATAAGTAAAAAAGGTTTGCTAATATGCACTCTCAGGTTTCTCTCTGGTTTGAATGATAGCAACGCCGATTATTGTTTAGTTCGAAGCTTGGTGAGATAAATGTACAATTTGGGATCATCACTTCGAGCAGCTGAACACGATAGGATTATCAATATAAATACGTTTATTTTTAGAATTTCTAAAAATCAGTCTTTTAACCCCATTTGCTAAAATTGCAGTCCATCATTCTTTCCGACATAATGGGCTGCAAAGAAGGTGGTAAATAAGGATAATCGATTAATTTTGATGGTGCGTTCCACATCAAATGATTAAGATCCTCGGTGTTGCTCGAGTCGATTACATTCTCGAAATATTCCTTGATAATATCTTCTGAATTTGGCCAGCCATTCTTAGGTTGAGCTATTGAGACTTTGGATTTTTTCATCGCAGCTAGAAATAATAGTTTATTTATTGAAGATTAACATTTTATGTAGCAATAATAGGACGGTCGATAGAATAAATAGAATAATTAGTCTATCCAAACAAACTTACATGATGAATAACTTGTATAAAGAAAATTACCTAATTGCATTTCATAAGAACGCACGTAAAATATGATTTGTTAATTTTCTTTGTATATGTTTATGCAATTATGCAAATTTATCTGGCTAGACTCTTACCAAGCTGTTGAAGTTCCCATATCATTGATGGTGTGTAATGCGAAAATCGACAAGCAGAACCAAACGCACAGTCTCCAATGGTTATATAGTGTTTACATGGAGTTTTGCAGTATTCTTCCTTTAATATCGTTTCTGGATCTAAAGATGTTAATAATAAATTAGTGCATTATAATCTGATTAATTATACGCAAGTACAAGAGAGGTTATGTAAAATATATAATGGCATTAAACAAAGAAATAAGAAAAACATTGTTTAATGCTTACCTTTAAATGTGCTGTAATGACTCGCTCGATTTGTCATGTGCTGCATACTGGATAGATGCTTTTTACGAGCTTCGACATCATCTTTGAAAGATCTGTCACAATAGTCGCAATAGTATGTTTTGCCCATTGACATATACGATTATCTTGTAGGAAGAATACAAATTCTATTAATAGTTACATTGTATTGCACGACAATTGAATAAATATACTCAACAATAGTATGTATTTAAGTATGAACCATACTCTCAAAAGATGTATAAAACAAAATCATACAAGATAACTAAAGCAGTAAGTTTATTCGCATTGCTTAAAATCCCTAAAGATATTTGTCACTTCAAACGAGATAAATATATATTCTAATATTGAAAAGAGGGAGTAAGCGAAAATTTTGAATTCAAAAACTGCAATACGAAAAGATCTATGGTTTGTTCCTGCACTAGAACTGTTCCTCTTTAGAACTGTTTCTTGTTTTCGACAAATATATCAAACACCTTTCTCACTTTAAGTTTCAAAAGTGTACACTAGTTCATCCATAGAAAATAGATCTCTAAAAAATCAATCATGTTATTTTTTCTCCTAGAACGGAAACATAAAAAGTTAGAAATTTTTTTTATATATAGTATGGCATGTATATATATATATATATATATATATATATATATATATATATACTACTACTTATAATTATT
>NW_012130095.1:1787441-1790203 GCF_000143395.1 Atta cephalotes
AGTTTAAGTTTAATTTATTAGTATAGTGAGTNTATATATATATATATATATATATATATATATATATATATATATACACACACATAAAATTTTCATTTTTTCACTTTTCTATATCAGCGAAAAACTCTTCATGATTGATTGCCCTAATATTGTTAGGCAAGCCGCTTTTTTCAGGCATGCGCATTATAATACTAGGAAGATTTAGTATATAAGTATAAATAAAATATTTATTTTGGCAATATTTTGCAGCAGAAAGACAAGGAACGTAGAAACCCTAGGTTAGGGTGAAAAAAGTATAAATTATTTTATTTAATTTTATAATTTTTTTATTGATTTTCTAAAAATTTTTATATAATTTTTATAGAACGTCGAAACAGAACTCCTACAAGATCCGTATAATTTAGAATTTAATACTGCAGTGGTATTATAATATATATATTTGAACGCTCATGAGTGAAAAAGAACAGCTCGCCTATAAAGCTTTGCGTCCACGATGCTATAGAAACCAGTCTGAAATCTTGGATGAAGAAAAAATTGATTATAATCACATTGGTGATGTGATTGAATTATTTAAATGTAATTCGTTAATTCTTTCTTCAAAGTCTGGATGCAATTTCTAACATTGTAGACACAAGATAACAATCTGTACTTACTGAAGACATCCAAGATACTACCATAACGACATCTAACAATGAGAATGTTATACTAATCGCAACTTATTTTCAAATACACATCAGGTAAGAAAAATGCATTTTTTTTCATGCATTTAAAGTTAAAAACCTTAATTTAATTATTTAATATTACATGAAAATTTTATTTGCTAATATAAATTAAATTTATATTAACTATTTTTATAAATAACATTTTTGGAAAAATTAAGGACATCATCAATTGTGATTTTAATAAAAAAAAATTTATATATCTATCAAAAAATCCAAATTGACATTGAACAATTTTTTTTAATTCGTGTTGGTAAACAAATTAATTAATTATATAACATTAAACACAACTCAGTAAACACCAACAAACAGTAACATATCAATTTCACACACAACAATATAAACGTAATATACAACATATGTGATATGTAACAATTATCTTGTTGAATGTATTGTTATACATGTTATTATTAGTTAGTGATTACTAAAATAAAGCTACTAGCAATTATATTTTTGTAATAAAAGAAAGATAAATTATTGTTATTACATAAGTCATTATTGGACATTGTAATGAGATCTTTGGCAAATGGCTATATTCGTTATTACGTTATCGAATTTGGATTAAGTTCAATTGATTGAGTTTCCTGATATTTAGATTTCAATTCGTACATTTAGTAGGTATGTATTTTAAATAAACGGATTACATTGTAATGTACCGTCCGTTTTAGCGCGGTACGATCGTTTTATTATATTCTTACAATATATTTTACCACAACTTGTTCTTGTGCACCGCTAAACTATTCATACGTGGTAAAGTAACGTATCGACAAGAATGTCTATTATCCGTCGCAACGTTCCTCTTTCTATACATTAATTCAATACAATAAATATTCTTCATTCACAATATTCACTCTGACATAAACTAGACGACGTTACTCGATGATAGATCATTTTCGACGATACCAAAGCTTCGCTTTAATTTTCTACAAGCGACAATAGATAACCTATAGGTATTGCGTAATCGCGTGATTCAAGACAATATTTGTTTATAAATTTGAAATTGGTAAATAAAAAATCGTGGATGAACTACGAGAATGTAAATCGGAAATATCCACGAGAATTTTTGCGGGAAATTGGTCGCTATCGCAAGTTCGAGATTTGATCTTAAAAGCTAAAAGTTAATGATACCGGATATAGGACACAGGATATAGGATACAGGAATCGGGAATTGAAATCAAATATTGGATATCGGGAATTCAGACATGCTGTTCGATTATATCTGTTTTTATATGCTTGCTATTGAACAATAGCTGCACGTACCATTGCAATCAATATCAATCGCGCAAGAATATCGCATAAAATAGTACATTATATTTGAGGAAATTTCAATATTATCGCGATACATTTACTTATATTTACTTGTACAATGACTAAATTTGCGGAATTTTGTTACAATAAATACGTGTAATTATTGCTCATAGTCAGCGTTAAACGTATAATACAGGAATGTCGCGCAATATTATTTAATACGTAATTCGTCAGCATCTTCAGCAAAATTGGTATAAATATCGGTATAAATTACAAATGTAAAGTAGAAAAACACGTGGACGAATGTGAAAATAATAAATTCGCAGTACCCTGCTTTGTGGACGAATAAAGCTAGCATTGAAGAATAAACAATTATTTGAGTAGTTGCTGCTTCGCTGCTTCGTATTATGCACCTTGAATTGCTTACTGATCGATCGTTGCTATGATCACATATAAGAAGTGATTGATAGCATACACAAGTGAATCTTTTTAGGCCTGATAAAATAAATTCTCATTTCAAGGATACATTGATACGTTAATTTATATGAAAAATGGACTAGATTGCAACAAAGTTGGAGGTAGCTGTCGATATTTGGGAAAAATTGGCTATATTACATTAAAGAAGAAAACTATAAAAAATTATAGCAGAATTTTAACTTTGATATAAGAAGGATTTGAGCAAGTAAACTCAAAATTATATTATTAAAAACCAGACTCGCGCGTTATCTTGACAAGACTCTTTCAAGCAACTATAACTTCTGTGTATATATATATATATATATATATATATATATT
>NW_012130095.1:1792336-1805617 GCF_000143395.1 Atta cephalotes
AACTTTTTTATAAGAAGGGAAAGAAAGTGAAAGAGAAAAAGACAAATTGTAGGAAAATGTAAAAAGTGCAAGAAATATACTTTTAGTTATCACATTCCATTTCAACAATAAATTAGGAATACAAAATAAAATCGTGCTTTAAATATTTGTGTATCATAATAAAAAAATATTCGAAAAACAGACTTTCACCGTTAATTTTAGAATTGGAAACGCTACAACCATACCGTTTATTTTACACAGATACAGGAACTTATAAAAGTTAACATGCATATATTGATATTGGTACATCTTAATGTATGCTCCGTTTATCATGCGCAGGATGTTAAAGTTATATTCTATCGCGTTCGTCGCGTTCCACTTAACATACCTACCAGATATGAGGATTTTGCATGTTTGTTATTCTGTTGTTGTAGATCACAATTTATGTTGAGTATTATATAGGGGACTATCTGTTTTCTTTTTTCCCCTATATCATCGTTTTTTTTTTAGTGTTTTACATAGAAAGTATTGTTACCATGTTGAAAAGTCCTTTGAAAAGTCTTGAAAAATCTGCCTATATGTATATCCCTCTGTCATGTATGGCAGTAATAACTCATAAAAAATGTAAGTGTAAATCGATAGTATGAAGATAGTTTAAGAATGTGGTCATGTAGCGAATTGTGTGAAATATACTTAAAATCGATTTATAGGAGTCAGCTCAAGGAACAATCTTGTTTTATTTACCATTATAGTTCTTCTTTACACAATGCAACTTTGTTCCAGAAAACTTTTTATATATCCACAAATAATAGAAATATTTAAATGTTCCCACATTTATATGCCTCAGCCTGTAAATATCTCGTTTGAAAGATCCTCATTTTAGCCAAAGTAGAAAGCGCTTAAATCTCACTGGTCCCGGGCAAAGGCTGGATTAATTATTAATGTAAAATAAACGGTATCGTTGTTCACAATAACTAGTGGCCCGAAGTAAACTAATAGTCAAATTCGTTCGGCTGTCCGTTGTTCGGCTTGTCTGGAATGCCTCGTATATATTTTACGCGCATAATTTACTAATTTATGGATGCTACATTATAAGGTACAAGAAATAGGGGATGGCGTTTGAAACCTGTTAAGAATGGCACTGACTGTAATAAGTAATATTCTATCTCCCGGCATCCCTGCATTTGAGTAAGCGTCTTATTTTTTAGAGTCGTCGGCAGTAGAATGGATGTTGACCTCCTGACGAACCTTGTGACCGCGGAAACTTGCTTGAATTTTAGTCGCTGCCTTATGCAAGTCTGGATCGGCCAAGTCGATCCCCTCTAATTCTTGAACAGCGTCTTGCATCTGCAGCAGAATTTGAACAAAAAAACGTAAAACGTAAAACGTTATAGCTGTTCGTTAATTTAAGACATCCTAAATTTTTTTCATCCTCGGATACGGTTCCCCGAACTGGAACTTATTCGCAGACAGGATGTTTCTCGCATTTATCGAAGTTACCCTTCTTATCTTAAATGAGACTGAACGGAATCCCGCTGTGCATCAACTAGTCCGTACATAATTAATCGATACGAAAGTAACTTAAACATTGTAGGCCATACCGGTCTACTGGTCCTGGGATGAGCTTTAGTAGCGCTTCGGTACCCAGATGATCATCTTCAGCTTGGAAGGCAATTGTCGATTATTCGCCGAGCATTCGTAGATCAACGTAATGTCAAAGAGTCTAACAATAGCTTTCTCTCACGGATCTCGGCACAGAAATGATCGATCACGGTGACCTTGTATATCAAAACCTGTCATTACCGCTTCATCGATCGAATCGATATCGGCATATCAGATTCAGAAAAAAAATTACTTTGATTACAACAGCTTTCTTAACTATTCTTGTTTTAATATATAATTTTGTTTTAATATAAAATGCAATGTGAAAACTACGCGATCATTAGTTGCTTTCCAGCAACATAATTTGTGAAAAATAAATTTACTGAGATAATAATTTGCATTATTTCTTAAATATATTTATTGGAAAATGACTATATAATTAATTCATTATTTCATGTTTTATTATATCAATAAAACTCTATTAATAAAAAATCTTTTCTTGTAACATTCAGGGAGCTTTAATCTAGGAAATAGGATTACTACATAAAGAATAAGGCATCTTTATCATAATGTTGCGTTCATCCTATTTCTTTAATCATTCTTAATATCAATAATTCAATAATTTTCAATAACTTTTAAATTTGCTTGGAAAATTACTCTTTGTTATAAGCAAGAATTAATTAATAAAAAATGGTTAAAATTATAAAAACTATTGAATTCAATATCGAGAGAGAAAATATATTTTCTGAATTTTATATATTTATAATTACTGTACACACAGAGAGAGAAAAGTGACTATATATATATATTTGTGACTATAATTGCATGGTTAAAAAATTATGGTTAGAAGATCCATTTTTATGATTATTACTGCTATTATTAGTAATAATAATAATTAATAGTAATAATAATAACCTTATATTATATAGTTTTTTCAAATATGGAAAAATTGTATAGTGAATTATGATAATCTGAATTATTAATATAGTAAAATATTAAGATACGAATAGTAAATAAAAATAATCATTTAATAATAAATGCAAATTGTCATTATATATATTATAGTGGATATAATTATTTTCTTAACATTCACTAACTATTTACATAGTAATAATTACTAAGAGGTATGGTAAAAAAAACTAATTTGCATGATAAGGAAAAATTTATGCATGTCATATAGTTGTAATGATCAGAGAATGGAAAGTTATTTTTTAAAAGTAATAAGTTACCAATTTTTAAAAATAACTTGTCACAGTTATCATTACTTGAGAAATTTTTACTTTTTGTTTCTTTTACGTTACTTTTTTTAAAATTGATGACCACCAATCATAGCGGACGAGTGCCTAGAGGCTTTCTAGTCTCAAGTGCTATAAGTGACTTGTGTCTAATCGAGCCATATCCAAAGTAACTATAAAATTCGTTACTGTTATCAAAAAGATGTAACTTGTATATTACCAAAAAATAACTTGTAAGTGTAATTTTATTACAAGTAATGAGTTACTTTTATTTCCTGATAATAATCATATTTCAATATTGAAACAGCTATAATGTGCATGACATTATATGTGCATTAAAACAATTATAAATTTATAGTTAATCCAAAAAATGACTACAAATTATAGTACTTGCATTTTTTTTCTCTCAGTATATATAAAATATATATTATATGTATCTATAACTCAAATAATTTTATTAAATCAGATTTTACATTAAATGATTTAATCAGGAGCAAAAATTAATTTTATATTGATAATAAAAAATGATTAATGATCGAATATATTTTCCTGACAATTAGATATAATATTAGATTAGTTCTGTAGTGACGTTCTGAAGAGTCAATAGAACTCGTGTTTAAAATTTTTATGAAAGGCCGAAGGCAGATGTTAGATAAAGCAGCAAGCTTCTAACCCTCTGTAATCAATAAATAACAAGTCTATATGTATACATATTTAAGATTGACAATTAACTTACCTTTTCTTCTATCTTAGCAGTTGCACTCTCAACCATATTCATCGCCGACTTGGCTGCAGCTTGTTCCTTCCTCGACATGTGGCCCCGGAAAGTCGCTTGTATCTTTTTCGCCGCGTTACAGAGCTCTATCAAATAGAAGTTGTTTCAAAAATGATTCTCGCTCCGAACTCATCATAGAATATATAATCGCTCACCCTGATCGTCGGTAGAGAATTCCTCCTGCAACTGTTCTTGCGTAGGTTGTTCCGTAGATTCGGAGGATTTTTCGTCGGTCTCCTTCGATGCTGTTTCCGACACTCTTAGACTTTTCCTAGCGTGATGCCCACGGAAAGCTGCTTGTATTTTTGTGGCTGCTGCCTCTTTTTCTTCGTCTGCGTCGTTTTCTTTTCCCTCGTCTGCGGACTCCGCTTTCGTTGCGCTGTTTTCGGCCGCCTTTGAAATATCTTCAAACAGAAGTAAAATAAAAAATAATTTCGCTTTCGGCTTAATTTTATGCAGAATTAGAGATGCTACATCTGATATAGTTAAAAGTTTCTTGAACAATAATAACGGACATAATGATAATATAAAGAAAAGCCGATAAGAACCAAAACGGATGTCGGTGTATAATATTAATAAAATATTATACACATAAAATTAATTTATTATTCGCAGTATTGCATGAGATAAATGACTTTGATCTGGTTTTCTTGTTAATGCTTTTTTTCATCCTTTGATGTAGGTTTTAATATTATTATTTTATATTTTATTATATCTTAACCCATGTTTTCTTGCCATTTAAATTATTATATTAAATTGAAAAGGACTCAAATTGCTGTGTATGTAATGCATTACAAATAATGAACTAAATATTTTGTTAACATTATACACTGACATCCGCAATGATTTTATTGTTAATTTTTCTTTCTTATTTCGCTTTAACTTATTCTTAGAGCCTTTGTCACTTTTTATAAGTGTCAAACACAAATAATGAAATATAACTGAATATATAATTAATTGATGTATATCTGTAATTGCCCTCAAATATATTTTTCTTAAGAAAATAGTGACTATAAATTGCCCGAAAATCCATAGAAGATTGGAGGAGAAAGGGTGCGGCTTTTGATACATCCCGTATATTAGAAATGGCTGCCGTGTTAGCCACAGTTCACCTACATTTATTCCGAACATTTCACCTTCCACAGACACGTCCAGAGCGACAAGTATCGATTAGCATTTCTATTTTCGCGCTGCACGTTCGAGATTATACGGCGCCTAATATACATTTTTAATATTTCACGCCTTGATGTGAAATGATGTGACAAATATTAATCGAGTCTTCCATCTCTTTTATAACAAAGTTAAATCTTTGTGCCTTCAGTGATTAATCGACGTATCGACATAAGCAATTATTTCACACGGTGCGAATTTTCCTTTGAAAATCATAAAAAGTAATCCGGCGAATCCATCATCATTTTCCTTCATCCTTTCTGACGAAGGAACAATAATAAAAGTCAATCCTCGTATTTTACATCAAGATCTATTTCTGGGGTTCCATTATATTCTCAATTTAAGTTCATTCTGAATTTTTTAGAAATAAAATAATGTGTTATAACCAATCAGTATTAATTTGATTTTTTTTAAATAAAATGTTATGAATTGGTAGAAGTTTTTCGAGATTAAATGAATGAAATAATTAAATGTAAAGTACGAGGATCAAGTGTGACAATATTGGAAACTGAATTTTCTTTCAGAAAAGAGAACACTCCAGCTATTGAGCGCTTTTGCGCGACACCGTTTCTTTGGATTATCACTTGACGGATCAAGTGGAAATTCAAGAGATACAGTGGCATTTTTGTGACGAATAATGAATTCGTCCCCAGTTATGTTATGCTTCTCGGTTTGTCACATTGTGCAAAGGCAGATCGATACAAGTCCGCTATAATTTTATCGACGTTTATGTTTATATATATTATAAAGTTTTCTTAAAGAAAGTAAAAAGTTTATTAAAAAAAAGAATAAAATTATATACATTTTTTATGCATGTACATAAAAAACGCGCATTTCATTTAAAACTAAAAGGTTGCCTGAGGACCAAATTACTACTTGTATCGCGATTTCATCTTCGAGTGTTTCCTTCGCGCCTGTCTCGATATTTTTACGGTAGTAATGTCTTTTAAATGCTTGGACTTGCTTTATTTCTCTTTTGATATCACGCAAGGATATTTCGCCATCGATCTACCCAGACCTTGTTACCACACTCTCGAGGAAATCAAATTTCCTTTCCAGAGAAACATTATCTTGATTATAAAGCCTTTTTTAATTCTAAATAGATAAACTTCTTTTTGTTTGTTGTTCATAATCTAAAAAACTAAAGAAAAATATAAATTTAGCGACATCTCAAACTATTTTATTTTTATAAAATGATATTTCTGTCGAAAAAAAATGTTAAAAGTCATAAAAATAATTTCTGAATGATAAACTTTTAAATTAATATTATACTTATAAATTATTTTGCAATTAAATGCTATTTTTTTAAAAACAGAATGTTCAACATCAACTACTACTTACTTATCAGTTAATAAAATCAGTTTCAAATTATTTTTATTAAAAAAGATTTTTCGTAAAAAGTTTAAAAATTATGCAAAATGTTTAATAGATTATTGTTTTTTCTTGTATCTAAACAAAACATGATAACAATAAATTCAAGTACATTTGATGAAAAGATTTATAAATCTTGAGATTCACTTTTGATAAAGACTATTTTTTTTTCTTTAATATCTGAGAAAATTTATTTCGCTCTATCAATCGATTTACATCCGTTAACTGTGAAATAGCAGTCGATCAGTCAAACAGCTGATCTCAAATAGATTTTAAGTTCCGAGGGTGCGACTATTTCCATTGCTTATTATAAAGATTCCCATTTTACTTGACCCGGCCCGGTTACGGGGCGTTCGATATGGTGTCCTCGGATGTGCAGGTACGAAGTACAAGAAAGAGACTCGCGTTGCACCTGACAATCGCGTCGTCGATGATCATTTTGGACTTTACCTCGTGCTTTATACGCGATATTAACAGTAGCAAGCGCGATTCGCGTGCCCTGAGACAATATCACTTCAAGCCCCCGCCCCGGTCATCGCCGCCCGCCACCCGCCTCTTTTAACCCGGTTTTCCGCCGACAGTGGCATGCACGCGAGGATCGTTGCATCGCGAGGTGGCGGCTGTCGGGTCGCACTCGCGCTGCGACTCACCTTCGTCGCCGCTCGCTCGCTCTGCCTCTCACCTGCACATCCACACGCGGCTCGGTCTGACGTGCAACTGACTGTTCCCGGGCACCGACGACCCCGTTTATAACAGTGACCGATCACGGCCCTGCCGCGCCGCTCGTTCGCAGTCGCAGTCCTCGGATTCTCGCCCTGCGATCGAGTACACGCCGCGAAACAGGGCCGTCTCATGGATGTCGTTCAACCCTCTGTGCTTCCAACTTTTTATATATTTCTGGTTTTTTACTCATTTGCTATTAATAACTAGAATCGAGTATTTCTATTTGCGTCTGAATGTTTTTAATTCTCTATTAATTTACAAAAGATAAGAAAATTGTCGAAAACTATTTTCGATCCATTTTGGATTCTCCCGGCCCAAAAAAAATATTGATCTTTTTTCTTTCTTTCTTTTTAAAATATTGGAAAAGGTCCAAAGCGAACCGAAATATTTTATGCTTTGTCAATATCTGGAATTTTAATTAATTATGCATTTCAATTGCAATTAAAATCTTTTTGACTTTTCTCACACTATCGTGCTTATTCAATCTATATTAAATTATGAATATTTAAACAATTGCATCATTGCGTATTGCAAAACTCTGCTGAGAAAATCGTATCTTAATACGTTTTACAAATACGATTTATAAATTATTATACAATTATTATCTCTTGTTTTAATGTAAAAAATGACGAGGCTTATATCAATAAAATTCTAATATAAAGAAAAAGAGCGCTTGTAAGCCGAGATATATATTTTTATTATTATTTAATTTACAATAACTATTTATAATAATTATTATCGCTGTTACATCGTGTACCAACAACGTTTCGACCTTTTTAATAACAAATCATTTTCAGTGTTACAAAATATATAATTATCATCGAACTTAATAAAAACGTAGATTAGAGAACAAGCATTTTTAAATTATTGAATAACTTTTGAAAGGTTATAATAATTGCGCGCGTCTTTGATCTATATTTTATAAATTTGATGATATTAATTATTTTAACGATATTATATATTTTAATCTTGTAGCAGTAAGAATGATCTGTTATTATTCAATAATAAAAGGTCGAAACATTCGTCGTTAATTATTGTAAATTACATATTAGCAAAAACATCTAGTTCGGCTCACAAAATCTTCTTTTATTTTATATTTGCATTTATCTTTTGTATTATTTTTTGCTAAAAAGATAATATACTTATAGCATGCTTTGCAAATGATTTAATCGCAACAGCGAAAATACTATTATGACATTTAAATTGCCAAGAAGCCAACGATGAAAGAGAATTAAAGGAAAAGCCGATATATATATATATATAAACAGTTTACATGCTCTATTAAAATTATCAATGAACGATAAATTGTATAATATAAGCTGCTTTAATTACTTGATAATTATTTATATTTATTGCTATCACAAATACTGAAATTATTATACAATAAAAGGATAACATTTAATCTATATTCAACTTTCGCTGAGAAGAAAAATGCAATCGTGGCATAGTTTACATCAATTATATTACTTCTTTTTATTATCTTCTACACTTCATTACGTGTGAAATATTCTTTGGAACAAGAAAAGAATTACTTTCAATTACAAGTACAGTCACTTTAAGCCTGGAATGATAACGATCCACAATTGTACGCGACAGAACTAGGTCAGACGTGTTATTTTTTATGTATAGATTGTTATAATTAGATTAGCCACAAGATTAGTTCAGTTACCAGAAAGTACATATACACATATTCATAACTTATTGGAATTTTATTGCTGGAAAAATATACAACTGAAGATTCAAGAAATTTTTTTGATATTTTCAAATATTTATGCACAGAAAGAACAAAATATTTGCTGAAATATTTTGAACTATATAAATACGGATTTGGAAACAAAGTTTTCACACAAACACAAATGAAATGGAAAACTAAAACTACATTTAAAAGCTTTTATTAAAACGTTAACAATTTTTATTTACGATGAAACATTACGTTCTCACATAGAAAGGATGATTTTGTGGAAGTACTTAAAAATTTAGCTATAGATATACATAATAAAAATCACTTTTATCACTTTTGAATCATCAAAATAATTATACACATAATTAATGTAGGAATTTTAAGATGAACATTTTATGATGAACAGCTGTGAAAGATTTTAACATTCTAGCAACCAGTTTAAGCATCCTATAATTATTTTAATTATGTAGAATTAAAATTATTATATATATTTATAATTAATAATATAATATAAGACTCTTCAAGATAAATTCAATATAAATATAATGATTTAATGAGGAAAATGAGGATATGCCAATGTGAGCCAACACTAGTTATTCGTAACAATTTAATATATACATTGTGAATAAATTCATCATATATTTTTGGTCTAATAAAATTATTTATAGATCTATTTTTAGATCTCTTTCTAACTAAATTTTTAGATACTTCAGCAAAATCATCCTTACCATGTGAGAAGATATTCTACATTTTATTCTAAGAAAAAAAACAACAATTTTTAAACATTTTAACAAAAATTTTTAAATGTTACATTTCGCTTTTCGTTCTCCGTTTGCGAAAACTTGAAATTCTATTTTCAAGAACGATTAACATACACGCTACAACAATAACTTTTCGCAAGACTTATATCGATTCCATTCATCATTCCGCAATTTGATCGGCATTCTTATGCGAGGCACATAGTTGGAATCTCTATGCAGTTGCGTCGGTATTGATGAAACTCACAATCAGTATCTCACATGCGGAAATTTATCGAAGCTTCGAGTAATTGATTTTACTCGAATTCCAAGTTACGTTGTACGGTTTTTATTACCAGCCAGTAAAGTAGGAATTGCCGAAACTTAATAATTAAATTTGCTGTATCAACTTCTGATAAATCAAGTTCTTTAAATATAAATCAATGTACTTTTGTAATTGTGTAGTGCAATACTGAAACGCGCGAAAAAAGACATTATCATTTTGTTAAAAAAAAAAAAGTTCAATCATAAGTTCAATCAAATCCTTCCAAATAAACGTCTCAAAGAGAGAAGAAATCAATATTCGATTTTCTGTGTTTATTATTATTGTTATTGTTATTACTATTACAAATTATTCTTCCTATAACGCTCATTAATACTTGCGAAAACTCAGGTACTGTTTATTATTGTCCCATAAATATTACTTTGTGATTCATTTATTGTGATAAAAATATCGCGCTCCAGAAATGAAGCTTTTTATTAATGTTTCTTTTATTAAATCCGTTTCTTCATCTATTTTAACTAGACTCCATCATCTTGTCATATCTCGATTATAAAAGGAAACTTTCGTAGTTGTAGAAACAGTAAAGAGTTAAACCTTGACATACATCACGCGATCAGCACTTTTATTCGGAATTTCGATATACCCCCATCGGATTACACGAACGTTGAGCGTCCTATTTTACATTTGCCAAGATACGTTCATTTTCTGGCGCGTTATCGAGAATGGTGTATTATTGTAAGCTGGAGGAAATTATAACATTAAAATTTCTAAAAATTTAATAAGATACAGAAAATAAATAATGTCATCTGAGTATATAAAAATATCCATTTTATTAATATCAATTGTAAGTTCATATTCTATATGTCCAATTCCGTAAATAACAAGACAAATAGAATTAAGATTTATTTTTAAATAATTTTTACTATATATATAGTTTTCTTAAAAATCGTTTACATCACAAGAATTTTATTCTATATATTCGATTGAAATAAAATAACAATTTATTGATTGTTGATTTAAAAAATATGATTTATTTTTTATTTTCGTTTGATTTCGATCGATCGTAATTAATAACTCAAGTCTCTACCGCGGTTTATTGAAAGGATAATCAAGAATGATTTTGTTGCTTGCAAAACACGAAGAATAATATTTCAGAGGAATGCTAAAAATTTCTATATTCATCATTGTGCACATCGAACGCATTCGTTATGAGGAAAATAGTCGTCCGTTCTGCCGACCCTACTGATTGCGTTGATATTATTACTGAAGCGTGCACGCAATCAGCTTGAAGAATCTAACAAAGTGAACAGAGGTACATTTATCATCGTGAAACAAAGCAGACTGTGTCATTGTCAAGATAAACAACGCCATAGTTTTGCGACAGTCGCACTTTTTGGAGATTAGAATGATGCAAAAAACTGCAAAACATAAAAATCAGAAAAAACATAACACGAGAGGTTAATCATCATCAATACAAAAATTTAATATCATGCAAACTCTAGTAAAGCGGAAATTTAATATCATGCAAACTCTAGTAAAGCGGAATGCAGACAAAATTAAATCATGTTTATCGTACAGCTTATTTTTAAATTTGCATAATGACTAATATTGCTTGTACGATTAAGAAATTGAAAGGAATGCTCGCTTACCCCCGTTCTTGATGGAATCCCCTTCTTTCGCCTCGTCTACAGCCGGCTGGACGCTCTCCTTACTGGTATTACATCCCATGTCTCCTGATTCGTTCTTTTCTTAACTTTTCTTGTGTCAAATTAAATTGAACGTCGTCAAAAAGTACCCGTACTATTGTAGTTCTCTTGTTAACATCGCGTTATTAAATAAAAACAATTAAGTCATCACTTTTCTCAGTGGAGACAAGTCTTGTAGTAAATACAAGTTACGTTCTACTTTTTCAAAAAGCTAAAAAATATAAATTTTCGTTTTGCACTTTTCTATTGTCTTCCTTTTTATTAACTTTTTCTCTTCCACTCGCTTTTTCTATCATTCACTGTTTGAGGATATAAAACGTCGCGATTGTAAAATGTCGCGTCGTACTTTTTCTACGTCTCAAACATCCTTTTAAATTATCCTTTGGTAATGAAAAATAGCTGTCTCTAGTAGCGACTAAAATTTCTTTGAAGTTCTCAAAAGTACATCTTGCACCTTTAATCGACTGTGAAAATTCGACGACTTTCATTCGAAGTTACTTTTCTCCCTTCTCGCTTTCCGTCTCTTTCTCTCTTTATCTACATATGCGCGCATACATATATGTACGTTGTTCCTGCGCCCACCCCTTGCATCCCACCGTTATTCGGGGGTTACTGACACGTCGCGTGGCGCCGGCACCTGCGAGACAATCCTTCACACTTAAAAGTAATCCGACACCTCTTCATGCGTCTCGCTGTCACGCGATGCCCGGTGTCCTGTCGCCGTTGTCTCCTTCGACAAAGGAAGGATTCTACCGGCCGATCGTGACTCACCGAAAGTCAAACATCACCGCGAACTGTGCACGTAAAGACGAGAAATCCCGTCGACGTCGCGAACGATACTGGCGTCGCTCGCTTACGACCCTGCCCTTGCTCGCGTGGCGATCAAGCCGGATCGTACCAGTCTATGTATATATCAACAGATATATATTCGCGTCACACAGTTACCTCCGTTTGTCGCGCCGTGGAGGAGCCGTGGAAGCGGTGGAGGCGGCAAAGGCAACAGCGGCGGCGGCGGCGGCGACGACGGCACGCACGCGGAAGAGATCGCCGCGTTTTAACCGGCGCGAAGCGACACGCTGGCTATGAAAGCCTAAAGCGCAAGCCTCAGTGTTACCAATGTATGACGGTTGTCCTTCCGCAAGAATTCGGTGCCAGGACTCGATAGAGATTGCACGATGCGATTGTACGGCGAACCGTAAACCGTTTCGATCCGGTAATCGCCTCTCTAATCGCACGCGCCGCGAATGACTATGTCAAATGTGCGCTCCGCCACTCCCAATACTCCCATACTACCCGTCATCCGGAGTGGATTCTAGCGACCTTAAAAGCGCACGATCGATTTCGCAGACGGTGGTATTCCACTCGCCTAGACCATCGCCGGCAGACCATTGCCAGACCGGCGCCAGCCTCTCTGTTCTTCTCGTTTTCTGGAACGAATATCGATTTCGCGGTCTCCACGCGTGTTACCTTACTAATATATCTCAATTGTTTTGCGCGATGTTAGACTACTATAGTATTTGCGAGGAACAAGGAGACTAAAGATTAGAATAATGAAATGCGACTAAACGATTTTTTTACATTGGAGCAATCACACGGACTGTTACACGTGTCTTCAGGAAGAAAAAAAAAGAAATACTTAAAAGATATACTTATCAAAACATTTAAAATTCTTTATTGATTCTTCTTTATTAACGATCGATAGAAATAGAATTGGAAACTCCTTCTGCTATAGTAATACATATGTGTGAACATGATCACATGTCGGCTGTACTCCACTTATAGGCATCTTCTTGTAAAGCTACTTTTGCATTTTGTGCTTCGTACCACTTCTTCTCATATCCGTTACTTCTATCGACCCCATCCCATCGATGACCGGGTTTAATACCGAATCGATTTGGCGCGTACGAACCTTGATATTGCGGTGGATCTACAATTAAAACGATTGAATTTTTTTAAGTATACAATAGGAAGAGAAATGTAAATTTCTGTCTCTCTCTCTCTCTCTCTCTCTCTCTCTCT
>NW_012130095.1:1805637-1808701 GCF_000143395.1 Atta cephalotes
AAGAGAATAGTAATTACTTGTCTCTCTCTCTCTCTCTCTCTCTCTCTCTCTACATACCTGGCTTTCTTTTTCCCTCTTTTATTTGTTTTTGTTTTATATACTTTAACATAGGATCACCTTCCCTCTCTTGTTCTCTTAATTCTTTATCTAGGTCTGCATCATCTGCGTATCTCGCCAAAGGTTTATGCATCTCGTACAAGTCATTTTTTAATTTTTCCTCGCGATCCTCCACTTGTTTCAAGCTAGAATAAGACATGGACATTTATTAGCGAGAGAATCAAAGAATTTATCAGAAAAACAAGAACAAAATAAAGATGAAAGAAAAATAGCTTACCCTTTACCCCATTTGGCGTACTTCTCATTTATTTCTCGTTGTTTCATTTCTTGTTCTTGTTTTTTTGCTGCTTCTGCTTCTAAATTGCGCTTTCTTCCCGTTTTGTCACGTACAATCGTAGCTTGTCCTTCTCCAGTGATCTCTTTACTTAACTGAAACAATTTAACTAACTTATATCTGTAGCTTCCATGAATAAATAAATACTTTTATAAATATAATTTCGAACTAAAGAATATTACCTTGCTAAAATGCTCGGCCTCTTGTCGTTTATGAGCTTCCGTTTCTTCTCGCAATGCTGTTGCAGCTTGAAATCCTGCTGTTTTTCCATCTAATGTCTTTGTTGCTCGACCGTGATGATCTCTGGAATAATTTCTCGCGTATCCACGTTCAGAAACGTTTGTTTCCTCATCCCAACGCGTCTTTTTTCTTTTCTCCCGTGTATCCGAATACGATCGAGATTTATGATCTCTATCTTCATATTTCTTTTCTTGTTTATCCCTGTTCGATCTGTCCAAAGAGATTATTATATGTATTTATCATTTTGTTAATTCATATGCAACAGAATTTAAAGAATGAGAAGTAATAAGATTCCCTAAAATTGAAAACATTAATAATAAAAATTCAGTATTTGTGAAAGAAATTTCTTAATCTCAAAATATTATAAAAGTTTATTAAAAAACGAATATTAATTATATATTCTTCTCTAAGACTAAAAATCGATTATATGCAACAACAGAATATTGATTATAATCTTCATCAATAAACGAACGTTAATATTACCTCGAAACATCCTGTCTACCGTATTTGGATAAATTTTTTTATCGTAATAATCATGCCCTCTATTGTCTCTATGCGAAATGGAACGTGGCGAATTATCCCTCCGAGATCGATGATCATTTCGCCGAGATATACTTGAATCCGAATCTTTGTCCTTCGTTTTCTTTCTGCTTTCATATAAATCTGTATCTAGATTCTGTTTGCGATTTTTTCTAGGTGGACTAAAATCCGAATCACTATCTTTGTTACCTGAACTTCGATAGCTTCGTCTAGATGTACTGTAAGTCGAAGTCCGATGTTTTGTATTTCTAGGTGGACTTAAATCTGAGTCATAATTTTTAAGTTTCCTAGGTGGACTCAAATCAGAATCATTATTTCTGGATTGTCGAGATGGACTTAAATCTGAGTCATAATTTTTAGATTGCCTAGGTGGACTTAAATCTGAATCATCATTTTTAGATCGTCTATATGAGTTTGAGTCGATATGTTTATGTTTAGAATGCTTCAGTCTAAGTGGACTCAGATCAGAACTATCCTTTGATCGTCCATTTGGACTCAAATCTGCACATTTATTTTTAGAATGTTTAGATCTAGGTGAACTCAAGTCTGAACTATCACCTTTAGATTGTCCATGAGGACTTAAATCCACATGTTTATTTTTAGACTTAACTCTAGACTTAACTCTAGGTGGACTCAAATCGAAGTTGTCATTAGCCTGCTTAGTATTTGTTTCATTAAGATTTCTTTTATCTTTATCGACAATATGATTAATAATAGTTAAATCACCTTCATCATTCTCAGTTATAATTTTCCACCTTCGTTTATCTGTGAAATCAACTGGTCCACGTTCGTCAACTATACCAGCGATTTGAGGAGCATCTTCTCCTTCTAAAAGGATATCGAATTCACCTTCTTCAATAGGTCTCATATTCTTCAAATCTATATCATCATCTATAATTTTTACTCTGCAAAAATATTTCCATCCGATTCACGTTCAGGTCAAAGATTTCCCTTGCAAAAACTAGTTTATAAGGGCCAAGAAAGCTTTTTAATTATATGATGAAATTAAATGCCCAAATATATTAATCGCCTTGTGAAAATATCTCAACAAAAATATGATAGAAATATGTTCTGAGTAATTAAATTTTTAGCATTATTTTTAAAATAATGTAATTTTATTTAGAAAATAATATTCAGTAATTTTACGTGAAAAATGATTGACTATATCAATAATAGAACGTATTAATATTATGTTTATGCAGCCTCCGTTTACATTGCATTCTAGAATATCACACACAGCTGACAACATAACCTAACTTCGATGCGAAATACCGTTGTTAAATTAAAATACTTATAAATTTATTCTTACGTTTTCATTCCTGTTTTATATTTCTTCTTCTTTTTCTTCTTTTTTATGTTACCATCGTCTAAGGATGTATACTTTTTCAAGTATTCCTTCTGACTAATTCCTTTATTTTCCATCACAAGTTTCTAAATTATAAAGAAAACACGCGATACGATAAATCATTAAATCTCAATTCACGGCGAGATAAACTTAGTTACTTTTTAAATAATAAATTTATAACAATAAAGTATAAACACACCACTGCAAGTACTACACTGTTGACACTTCTAAAGATAAAAGGAATCAAACATCAAAGAAAAATCGATAATTCGCAACTAGCTTCTCAACCAGCTTCGATATGCAGCACTACGTTGCCTAATGTAGATAATTTCAAGTTGTTTCTATTTCAGAGATAAATCAAATCTGAGGATTGCCAGAACTGTTTAGCTTTGTCAAAGTTGAATATATACATGTGCGTTTAAGATTACAATTTTAAAATAATCAATATAAAATATTTCATAAATGAGAGAGAGAGAGAGAGAGAGAGAGAGAGAAAATTCGATTTTTCTATTTTTTTTAAATACTTCTATTATAATTATAAATACAAA
>NW_012130095.1:1808721-1823214 GCF_000143395.1 Atta cephalotes
AATAAAATCAATAAAATCAGAATTTTGTGAAAAACAAAAATCTCTTATAATTATTCCCGTCAAAATCTGATCAATAAATTAGTATGAAGAAAAAATATAATAGAAATAAAAAGCATTGAAATTATTTCAAATTCATGCTGTCTTTTTTACAATAAATTCATTCCAACTGAATATTTATTAAATCCATTATAAACAATCTATATTTTTTTTTTATGTCAGATTTTAAGATGGAATTTTATTTATATATATTTTATTAGTAATTATGATATGTATGTTTATACATATATTGTGTATTTTGATAGATTTTACAATTTATATTACATTTTGATATATTTTACAATTTTATGCGGTATATAAAAATATAAAAATATAAAAATATAAAAATACTGTAGAATATAAATAATGAAAATATAAAAATAGATTCATTTTAGATTCATTAGATGGATAATTTATCTGATTATCTCGATCATAATATGAGGCAATATTTTTTAATATGAGGTAATAAATTTCTTTATTGCATGACAAAATTTAATTCGCTATTAGGTTATTATTATCATTATTATTTCAGATTGATTGTATTGCAAAAATTCGAAAATAATCAATTGCGAAAATAATCATATATCTGACATATATTAAAAATACATATATATATATGAATATTATCACATCTAATTTAAAATTGGAGTTGACGCTTTTCTTACTTAGTTAATTTATTTATATACCAGTCTTGTAATAATTATTGTAATTTAAAATGGATCTCAAATATTAAAATTCTAAAAATTATATAGATCCTAATAAATTATCTTTTCGTTATTAAAATTAAATGTTATTTAAGCGTTTAAATACATATCGTTTTCATTATAATAAACACAATTTTAACGTGGTTAACGCAACATTTAAAAAAAATCTAATACAAAACATACCGTTATTTAAACGTACATTAATGCCAAAAGCAGTAATATTGATTAGAGTACTGCTATTGGCCACATATACCTACAGGCAGGTGAAGCCAGGTGAGACCAGTCCGGATCAGACTGGATGGGAGGTGGTAGAGAAGCAACCAGGTAGGAAGGTAGGGAGCGAAAGTGAGTGCGTCTCCAAGAATGGACAAGAAGGTGCGGTGACTACTATGAAATAGTGACAGAAAATTTCGCGGTGGGTGAGGATACAGTCCAGAGTATCGGCGGATCGGTTTTCTTTCGATCGCTCATTCGATCGTGAGAAGCACGGAAAACGCGTGCGTAACGTGCTGCTGTTGCGAAAAGTACGATGATGATGTGGATTGTAGTATCGTAGCTGGTACCAGTCCATCAGCACGCAGAAAAAGAGAGATTGCGAAGAACAGAAAGAGAAGGAAAGAGGCATGCCATGTTACGAACGTGTTGCTGATGCGATGCAAGCCAGTGATTCTCACCACGCATCACGAGGTAACGCATGGAAGAAGAAGGTTGCTCCTGCGCGTTCCTCGACGTGTATTCAGTGAGCGTGAAGCCGCGGTGACGTAAACGTGTCTGCATAAACCTCCTCCGCAAATACATAACGAAAAATATTCCCATTTCGGCGACAAGATGACGAGAAAACTCAGCAAATTCTTGATTCTTTTCGATAACACGAATCTATTATATTTTCCTGGCCACTTCTTGTCCGGCCGTGTTCTCATAGAGCTGGACGATGAAGCTTAGTAAGTAACGTTTTATAGAAAGAAGGTATTGAGTTCATGATCAAAAAAATCATTTTTGCGCGTAAAAAAGTATATGCGTTGAAGACAAAAATCTTTTTTATTAAGACGCGATAAAGTGTCAGATTTACATAGATATGTACATAGTAGACTTAAGTAAGTAACACAAATTTAATAATGTGGAGTACATTACCGTAGCGTGTCGGGACTGCATTTCCATGTTGTGGGAGAAGGTGTAGTTCGGGTACGTAGTCAACGTGCCGAGAGAGTTTACGACAAAGAAAACTACATTGATTTTCGCATGCGGTTGTTAGGTGAACCAGGTGAATTTTAATTATTTCAGATTATATTGTATATATACAATTTTGAGGATATGTAATTTAACATTTTAAATCACGTTTCAACAATAAGTAATGTGCGCTTCAGTAAATTATTCGTATAATATAGCATAATAGTATTATATGATAATAGCTTAACAAAAATTTTCTCTCTAATAATTTACTGTGATGTAATTAAGGAGATAGCTTGACGTCTTTTTAACTTAATTAAAGATACAAAATAACATTTTTAATAGGCGAAGGACCATCATTGCTATCTCCCGGAATACATAGTTTTCCGTTCAAATTGGGGTTGCCATTGGGTCTACCTTCCACTTTTCTCGGAAAACATGGATGGGTGCAATATTATTGTAAAGCGGCTCTTCGCGAGCCAGGTGGACTTACTCACAAAAATCAACAAGTCTTCATCGTCATGAATCCGATTGACTTAAATCTGGAACCTCCGATATTAGCGGTGAGAGTTGTATTAGGATAATCAATAAATTAATCCAGGTGTACTTTATCATCACGTTTTAATTCGTAAATGACACGTGGGTATAAATTTGTACCAGAAAAATTTCCAACTTGGATATTTGAAGAAATTAATTTTGTTTAACGCGCAAAATGAATATTTTTTCAAAATTCAATATTATCAATCGATTAGTTAAAAAATTTTACATTGAAAAATATATTTAATAATTATATAATAAATTTTAATTCCATTTTTAACTCTGGGAAGATGTAAAACATTAATGCTGATGTGAGTTCGCATTTAGGTGTTTTTTTTTTTACGAGTGCTCAAAAGAGACGTATCTTTTACGGGTTAAATTCATTGATTGAATTAGTCATATTTGTTTTACTAAAAAATTATTACGGATAAACATTAGTTTCCTGAATGAACACCTTCACATAATTCCGATTCAGACCAAGGAAAGTGTTTCGCGCGTGCAATTAAATGAATACTCAGCGTTCATTATCATAACCAAGACCCAGATACTGGTCACCGACCTGTATGGAAAGCGTTGCAAATATCTTCATGCAAGACAAAGAATTTAAAGAAATTATATATTCGACACAAATACGTTCGATACAAATAAATTTAAGATTAAATAAAAGGATGCGAAACATTCCGTTTGCGTGGTGATTCGTATTTGCATTGTTTTACGCCAGTTACAACATAACGATAATCGCTAGATCATGATGGAATCACCGCCCATATATTGCGGCAGCAATACATTTGCATCTCTAGAAAAAATTTTTCGCGTTGGCGGACAGCATTCAACGACGAGCATTGTTCAATTATAGATAGATAGATGTATCGGCAAATATTAACGATCAGAATAAACACTCTTTCCTTTTTAAGATATCGGTTAATTTAGAAAATTTAGAAAATTTAATTGAATTCCGAAATTATATATATATGAATAAAATGTCTTTGTGATCGAACAGCAACCTGCAAGGCAGGAGATTGAACAGCGTGTGGGAGTCTCTTGCGTATCGGGTGGTCCTGTATTCTGCAGGGTTAGTCTGGACCGGGGTGGATACGTACCTGGGGAAACGATCGGTATTTCTGCGACTGTCAGCAATCGCAGTAAGGTACATTTTAATCAGCATACAATAGATACAATTTCAACGCTTTTAATAAATACAATCTCGAAGGTATACTCAAAGCATGAAAAATTGAAAATTCGAATTACCAGGTGACGATGAAATCAACCAAGGCGTCACTCACCGAAACGATACAGTATCTGTGTCGAGGTAAAGTGCTCGCTAGCGAGACTCGCGAGCTGGCTAGCGTTTCTAGGGGGAAGATTCGGCCAGGTGAGAGCGAGGAATGGCTAAACGAACAAATGTACGTTCCTCCGTTGCCGCCGACGAATCTGAGAGGGTGCCACTTGATTAACGTTCTTTATCACGTTTACGTGAGTGTCAAGAGAGAGAAATGTAATTGCGTCAGAATCCTCGCGAGGAATTCTTGAAATTTATCTGCTTAACATTTCTCTGCAGTTCGTCATAAGCCCGAAGAGTCTGGACAAAGAAATCAAATTACAAATACCGATCGTGCTAGCCACGTACCCTTTGAGGCCGGAGGGTGCACCAGTTGGTACGGCACCGTCCAAACGGGGTGCTCATTATCCATCGACGCTACCCATCTTCCGACCTTGGCTCGACGACAAAGCTTTCGAAATACAAGAGTGAAAGCGTAATATTACGTATCTATTATTGGATTATTTCAAAATTAGTGTCTAAAAAGGTATTAATTTTCTGTGATCGTAGGTCACATCAGTTGCGCTTCCATGCGTTTATGCTATACTTCCTTCAAAATCTTCATCGATTCTTGTATTGCTAGTCACAGCAACGTTCGTGTAAAATTTCAAAGAATCGATGGATATTTGAAAATGCTGTATCTGGTGCAATTATACGCGGAGAGAATTTTCTTTTAAAATTTACCCTGAAAATATGGTAGTTGTGGTACAATACAATATTTTAAAGATTTTTACCATGTACTTTAGTAAAATTGATCAAATTTATTTTATACTATTGTATTTTATTAATGAATAAGAGAGATTTTACATTAAAATTCTTCAAAATATATTGTCCAACGACTGTCATATTTTTAGAATAAATTCTAAGAAAAAATTCTTTCCGTGTAGCTGTTAAAAAATGTAATGTACATTGAATATTATGAATAGTGACAATATTTTAATCCGGTTAATTGCATTTATGAAAAAAACAGATGTATAAATTGTATAATATTATATAATGTAAAATAATTGAACTTTTAACCCTTTCGATACTAACGACAACTATAGCCGTTCAACAATAAACATTCGCTATGTTAACGACGACTATAGTCGTCCAGCGTTAAGTGTTCGCCGCGCACTAATGACGACTATAATTTAATAATTTACTTTTAATAATTTACTTTACACAATAAAATTTAACTACTATGCTTCTCTTCTCCGATGATATTTACGTCATAGTTGTCCCATACAGTGATAGCTTATTCGCGATTCGACTGTTCGCAGCAGAGGTATAGTGGCGAAAAATAAAATCGTATCGAAAAGGTTAATCAAAAATATGCGGAAAGTAAATATAAAGATAGGACAAATTAAAATATATTTATAAAGAAAAGACTATATGTATGTATAAATTGGGAAAAATCGTTTAATGACAGAAAAATTTAGTAAAAAAGTACATTTAATTATCCATCTCTCCTTTCAATTTTGTCAAAACTTGATCTGTCGTAATTCCTGACACTATAACTACTTTTTGCCGACTTCGAGATCCCTGCAAAAAGCAAAAGTTTAAAATATGAACAAACTAGTAAAACTGCTTCGAATTAATCCAAGCACTAACCCGATCCAAGGACACATCAGATTTTCTTACTCCAAAAATCGAAGCTAGATACTTAATGAGTTCAGCATTGGCTTCACCTTCCGTTGGTGGGGCGGAGATTGCAATACCTACTGCTTCGTCAGAAATATCTATGGATATTCATTTCTTTAACAATAATTATGCGATTCCGTTAATAAAATTTTCTTTCTTTGCAAAGACTACATAATAACGTTAAAACAAGTGCTTTCTTCTATAAAAAAGCTGTATTAAATGATATTTTGCATTACCGGTTACATTGTTACATTTCGCTCCGGGTTTAGCCTGAATTTTAATTGCAACGTTTCCATCTTTATTTAAGATCACAGGTCCCGTAGATGAATCCTGCAAACAATGCGTTAATGAAGACAATTTCTCGACACACTCGGCATGTAAAAGCGCGGGCAAGCAGTCAATGTCCCATTGCGTATTTATTATTATTCTCAGAAAAACGATTAAGTGATCAAAATACGCATAAGAAACACGTTGTTTCTTATGCTAAGAATTGCTGCACCTTATATGCAAGAACCATAAGGCTAATTACATTATCCGTTGTTGTCGTACGATAAATTTGTAAAGTCTGTTGATTGGCTATAGAAATTTGAGAACCTCTTTGTTTTGCAGCCAATTAACACGCTTGAAAACTTTGTCATACGACAAAAAACTGCAAATATTAATATTAGTGTAATAATTCGTTCATTTCTTGCACAGTTTAGCACTTTTTTGCAGCTACAAAAATGGATAAATCATCGATTCGAAATCGGGTCGAGACAGCAAATTGAATACGCTCAAGTACAGACAAGAAGACAGTAGAGTTTTCGAATCGCGTTCGAAAATTCTACTGTCACACAACCCGAATATTTATTTTATCCTTTATTCATCGAATATTGAATAAAGATAAAAGATACTCGAAATTGGCAGGGTCAAGTTTTGGAATGCATCCCAGATAGAGTCGTAATTAAATTATAATTATATCATAGAACGTCATCATAGAACGTTATCATTTAACAATTAAATATTAGACCATGATGTCTTTATGATATATTATTGACTTCTGCGTTCTACTTAGGTATATAATGAGTTTTCATTAGCATATGTAAACTTTCAGCAAGCTAATGAATCAAACATACTTGCCTTGTTGAAAAGTTGTTTCCCTAACAAACGAGAATAGATTAAAATGGATTGAAATTTTTTTTCTATCCAAATGCGTATTTTAAATAGCGAATACTTTTTTTGAATTTAATTAGATTCAATTGGATGCAATTGGATTGAAAAATTGCATTTCCTATTCAAAATTTTGAATTGAACAGTATTCACAATTGTGTTTGTGCACAAAAAAAGCTAATATTATTTTTTGAAAGGCATAGAGATATGCTCCAATTCCTAAATGAATAAAAATGCATTCAGAATTGAAAAGCATTCATTTTAATATTAGTGAATCAATATTTCTGAAAATCTGAATCTATTTCAATTCATTTCAATCCATTCTCGTTTGCTGGGAAGTTTTTGTTGTGTTAAATCAACGTGTTACTACCGATTCCAATTCTTTAATCCTTTTTTATCTATTTCCTATGACACATATACTGTAGCGAAGTTTAAAGTAATGAATTTAAAAGTGAAAGTAATGAATTTAAAAGTGAGTCTTATTTAATGCGTTTCGTGCGCCACGTGGTAAGTGACAGATGTCACAGTTCCACCCACGTGTAATATTCTGTAGGTACAATTTTGTAATCGCAGCAATGATGAGAACCAGTCGTAACTAACGTAAGGTTGGTAGACGTGGTTAGTCACTTTTATCGACACGGAGGATGGAATGGCCACTTGGCCAGAAATGGTAAAGTGTACATAACAGAAAATGTCACATTACTTTCGCGACAGATGATCGACTATCATATGGGTGAGAAATCGGTAAGTGCAAGATCAAGATGATCACTCACATCAGTGCCTGTCACCTTTGGCGTCTTCGCATTTCTCGTGGATCGTTGTTTCGACATTTCACGCGTGACGATTAAATACTTGTAGCCGCTCTTTAATCGCGTAACCATGTGCTTTTCGTGAAATCGTTTATCGTCCGTTCACACAAAGATTGAAAATATACAAGCGATTCTTCCCGTGTTATTATTGCCTTAGAATGTCGATTATTTTGAAGTCTCCTAACCTGAATCTTAATTTTCACAAGATTTCGCGCATGTCAGACTATTGCCAACTCAAATATAGTAACGTAACAAAACGCATGCCCACTAATTTTGAATATAGAGCACGATAATACAAATCAAATGAAAAACTCGCGAATAACAATCGAGATTTATTACATCGCAGATCAAATATGCCGAAGAAATTTGTGGGTGAGAATAGCAAGGCGGTTGCTGCCCGAGCTAGAAAAGCAGCGGCCAAAGAGGCCGAAACTATTAAAAAAGCGCAAGAAGCTGAAGATAAAGCATGGGAGGACAATGATAAGCAAGTATTGAAGAAGAAACAAAAACAAGTACGTGTCTTAACTACAAATTAATTTTAAATGCAATTTAGAATAATTTGTAATTTTTTAATATTTTTTTTATTATTTTGGGATATCGATTGAACATTCTTAAAAAAACAATCGCATTATTTGAAATGAGTACACATTTATTATATTCAGGAAGAAATCGAGAAAAAACGTCAACAGCAGTTAGAAAAAAAAGCTGAAGCAAAAGCCCTGCTCGAAAAGGAAATGGCAAATATAAAAGTTGGTGGCAAGCAGCCTGCTTCGAAAATTACCAGAGCCGAAATCGTTGCTATCACTGAGAAACGAAATCAAGTGGCAATGAAGAAAAAGGAAGAGGAGAGACCTATCGAGGAAAATTTAAACAGATTGATTTTGGAAGGTGAAACGGCTCACGGTATAGACGAGGCTATATCTGTTTTAAGGTAATTAAATTACGTTCAAGACATTAGAATATAATCTGTATAAAATTTACACAATCTTGATATAAATACACCCTCAATTTAATGCCTTTTTTTGAGAAAAATAATAGGCGACAATAGAATCCATAGGAGAGCTAACAAAATATTAAAATTTTTATAAGAATAAATTTTTTTAATTACTATTGTTTTTTTTAATTAGTATTTTAAAACATAAATATTGTTTTTTTTAATTACTATTTTTTTAAACTATTTTAATTTATTTTTCGTTATATAGAATATTTACATCAATTTGCAAGAGAGCGCTTTATATTTATGGCCAAGGTATAATTACACTGTATAATCACAATAATAATTAAAGCTTTGGAAAATCTTGATATTTTATATTTCCTAAAATATAACAATTAAATTTAATTCTTCTTTCATTATCTTTCATTTTCTTTTCAGCACAAAAGATCCTGAAATAGATCGACATCCAGAGAAACGAATGAAAGCCGCGTACGCGAGCTTTGAGGAACGAATGATGCCGATAATTAAAGAACAAAATCCTACTTTGAGATTGAGTCAGTTGAAACAGATACTTAGGAAAGAATGGATGAAGTCGACTGAGAATCCACTTAATCAAACGTTAAATCGCTGACGATCGTGGTGATATCAAACGAGCGTGACACATATTTGCGCATCGTCGACTGATTAATTATTTAATTTTGTTAAAATAAATAACCATTGTGATGTAATCATCTGTATACAATTTTTATTTGTAAAACATATAACTTATAAAAGTATTGTATGAAAAATAACGATATATAAATCAATCTTTGGTAAATCTATACGTTATTTCATAGCCTCTGTTTAATCTTTGTTAGATCACTTTGAATAACTGTTTTCTGGCATAAAAGAGTAAAATAACTTTTTTAATAAAACTTATTTATTTTAAATGGCATGATATATAATTTATTTATTAAGAATTCTTAGGTATTAAATTTAAGTTTAGTTTAAAATGGAACATCTTATACTTGACATATTGAAGCTACGGTTCCGATTCACACTTACAATGTTTAAAAATTATTTCATTCTTATTATTTATCAAATATTAAATAAGGACAAATGATGCTCATGTGCATTGTAAGTGCATTGTATGTGCATGAATCAACTCGAGTATTAAAAATTTCGAAATATTAAGTTATTTTAAGTGATCTAAACAAATGAGACGTTCATTTTATCTGTACATTTTTTTCTGTACAAAGCTTGGCACATTTTTAGGAGGCCACATGAACTTCATTGATTTATCCTTATCGTTTAGTTCATTCGAATAAGTCTTCTTGACTTGTATCTTACTTTTTCAGTTAAATATTATATTTGACTGAGATAATTAAATTAATTGATTGAAATAATTTGTTAATTGCTTGAGTCAATGCAATTTTGGTAATATAGCATTTTAGACATTTTTTTTAGAATCAAGATATCACTACTGCCATTTTTTGTTCTTCCACAAATCTATAAAGCAATGTATCATATGATTCAGTTGTTGAGGGCATTCAGTCATTGGATTATGACCAGCCATTGGAATAGCTTCGAGGAAAGCCTTCATCATTGTCTAAAAAATTTAAGATAAAGATCAAGATCAAATTCAAATTAAGATATTTAAAAAAAAAATCATCTAGATATATATATATATATATATATATATATATATATATATATACATATATATATATATATAAAATTTCTATATTTATATATTTTAGATAATATATTTTTTATTTATGTATATAATATTTAATTGGATGATGGATCACATGATATGAACTTACTCTTTCCATTTGACATTCTTGTACTAACGACACTTTATTGTCTCTTAGTCCATGTATTAGAAGCGTTGGTGTGCATACCTTCCTGTGGAAGGCATAGTCACCCTGCGGCCAATTCATGCCTTTCAATACGTATTTCATGTGCGAAGGCCATTGTTTCATCGATTCTTGACCGCAATAAGGATGCTGTCGGCCTCGCGCGGAATAGAGAATATCTCGATGAAAACCGCACATCAGCAGAGGCGCAAGAATCGCCCTGAGACAGCAATGGCCCGCGCATTCTGTGCTCGGTGGAGCAAGAGGAGTCGGACCGCCGCCCGATATTAGCACAAGTTGATGAATATTATTATCATATTTACAAGCTAATGCTGTAGCAAAACTGCACCTGAAATTTATACAAAATGTTCGCAGATATTATACTGTAAAAAATGAAATGTTAATTTTAACTTAAAAACGTATAGTGGACTTTCTGAGACATGCAAAAATATTAAAATTAACACAAAAATGTTAAAAAATATCTTTGTTAACATTTTATTTTTTACACAGTGCAATTTTTTAATATTGTTATAATTAATATTAAATATAATTATTAATATTGCCAAAATATAAAAAAAAATCTAATAAATTTAATATAAAAATAATATAAATTTAAAACTTTTTTTAATAAAAGTAATTGTCCGAGACAAATTATGGAAAAGTAAAAAAGAATATTTTACAATGCACAGTTTTAAGCAAACAATATCTTACCCGTAATTATGTGCGACTAAGACGCACTTCTCTCCAGGTTTAAAAGCGTAATAGTGTAAAACAGCGTCCAAATCCTTGAGTAATTTGTTGAAATGGTAATCTCTAGGACGTCTGGGCGCTGAGCTCATACCGTGTCCGAGCATATCGGGAGCAATGCAAGGATAACCGAGAGAAGAGAAATACTGCAACTGATGCTCGAAGACTTCTGCCGAGGAACCAAAACCGTGTAGAAAAACTATAGTTGGTTTTTTATTTCTTCGAAGCGTTACTGAATCGCGGAGACTTAATTTGGTATTTTCCTGCGAAGAGATTTCATCGAATTCCATCCATTTTTTCTTGTAATCTTTGAGCTCGATAGGAGGACTTTCCGTTAATTTTACATCAATCTTTAATAGAGTCTTGTCATTTGGAGATGAATCTCTGTCGTTGCTTTGGAATTCTAGGCGTAGTTTCTCGAAATTACAATCCATGTTAGCAGTATCTTCCAGTCGCTCCACTTTCCAATCAGGATCTGTCGATGATGTCTCAAGTTTAGACGAAGTTAATTCAATCTCTTGAGAGTTAATCTCACGTTCTCCTCCTACTGGAACCGCTTTTTGCAAATTTGTTTCGAGACTGTCTTCTTCCGAGTTATTCATTGAAGAACCTCTTCCCAACTTCTCATCAATGATTCGTAAAAGAGACTGTTCAAAGCTGGGTTCTTGATCAGGTAATTGAAACTCGATGGTCTCTACGCTATTTATTCCAGAATCTACACAATCCAATTTTTCCGAAGAAATTCTTTCCGTTGGTATTCCAAGGTATAAATCTGCTATTCCAAAAATAGTACAACAGTAATGAAAAGTTTTATTGTGTAAAAAGAATATCTATAGAAATTCTTTTATTAATGAAATTTGAAGAATAAATAATCTTATTTTTTCTTAAATGTATTCGCTTACTGTGTTTTCTTGCAGAACAATCGAAATCTAGAGAAGCTAATTCATCAGTCGAACCAACGAAAGCGGGATTCACATAACCCTCGCTTATCGAAACTCTGGTGAATTGATTTTTATGCTCGTTTTCTGTAATCCATTCTTCCTGCATCTTATCTTCTAGAAGACGAGGATTAATATCGATAAAGGAATCATCTCCGTCCTTTATCGAAATTTTGGATTTATCGGACTGTGATTTTATCAAATTATTTTTCGTTCGTTGCCAAGAATGTTGAACATTATCTTTCTCCACACTAATTATATGCTTAACGGTATCATCAAGTACCTCTTCCAAAAGTGTATTGATATACCTATAAAATTTATTTTCTTTTATTTTTATATACCTACAAATTTTATATACCTCCAAAATAATGCTTCTTAATTTATCAAATGTAGTAGGGCTACGTTTATTTGCACTTCATTCATACGAACAGATTTATACTTAATTCCAAATATACGCTCATAACTAAGCACTTATTAATCGATCCATTCAGATAATAAGAGCTCGACATACTCGACTGCAGTTTCCGAATTTAACAAATTTGAACGTCAGCTATTATTATTGAAACTAAAAAGGATTGGTAGAAAGAAGAGTTAATGAGCCTCTATTATCTGAATTATTCGGAACAATCTTGTTCCTTGATGACATGTTTCGAATAAATGAAGTTGTACTACAATCTAGAAAAAAAATAGCAGGCACTTTAGAATAGAGTATTCAGGATATATTATTATTTTATTATTAAAAATGTTTAACGATAATTAAGAAAAATTTTTCACGTTTCGTTTTTATCCATTGTATCAGTTGAGTTATAATGGACTTACCTTTCTAAATCTTTGACAATTTGTTGTTTGGCGCTCTGTTCGAACGGCTGGCGATCAATCATTAATGTCGAAGACACCGTCGTTTCGTTTGCGCAATCGGAAAGTTCCGAATCGTCTCGTAACTTTTGCAGATTCATGGACACCCTTTGCTCCAATTCTTCGATTCCACGCGCGTTCTTCTCGGCCTCACAGAGACTTGTTCGGATGTGATTTAATTCCGCGGATATTATTTGCTCTTCGGTGGTGCTCAACGCGCTGGCGGACTGGCGGAAAGAACACCTGCAATTTCCAGACGGATGCGGTCTCCTGGTCCACCGATTAAAGAAATTGTCGTTGACCGACTCCGGCCGGTCAACCGCCGTCTCATAATACCAGCCGCTCTTCAGGGTCGGCCTCAGAACGCGCAGCGTACGTCGCGGTGCCACAATAAAAAAATCGCAGTCGGGCAACTCGATTCTGCCGGGACTGACTCGATTTCGATTCCTCCAACACTCGAAAACCTTGCCGTACCAAGGAGATCCCACTGGAATCTCCTCTTTCTCCGTTGCCATCGTTTCTTCTTTGAGACCCGCGGCCGAATCATAAATACATCAGTATAACCGATTTTTGAACAGTCGAATATACGATTGTCATAGCTCCGGCGTGGTTGCTAATTCCTATTTGCTGCCTATGAAATGAATAATATTAGGTGTGGGAAAAAGTTCGTGGCGTTTTTCCCATTAGATGGGAAAAACGCCACGAACTTTTTCCCACATCTAATACAATTCAATGATATAATTAATGTATTTAAATTTTATGTATCTAAATAACAGTTATAATATTCATATTGTCTTTTCAATATATTTTCCTTATAATTTTCTGAACTAAATATAAATAAAAACTATCTATGCTCAATGATTTATTAATTATGAAAAGTTTTATATAACAGGTCCACTTTTTAAATAAATTAACAATCATAAAAAGATAACAGTCATTGATTTTAATTAAGTAACTATATATATTATATCAGAAAATTCTTGACAGTTGCTCTAAATACCATTCCGCTTAGATTGCTAACGTTATAATTATAGATCAGCGAGTTTTTATTGCGCAAATATAAGCGACTTTCTCAATTTGCAACACTTTTCCTACGTATTCTCTGTACTCAAGCGATAAGATTTCCCCCACAAAAAAAAACGAAAGCGTTCTTTCCACGGTCGAATAATTCGAAAGAACTTTGAAGGCATATTACTTTCAAACAATGAAATTTATTCGGATAAACGCACGAGTTTGAATTTGTTTTTAAAACGAGTTATATATTCTTATGACAATGAAACTTTGAATAGCGAATGCAAGTTACAAACATAATAACTTAAGCTTACAAAAGGACTTTAACCGATTAATTATAGCATTCTTTTATAGCGACGTAAGTGTAGACTACCTCTCTCTCTCTTTCTATCTATCGGAATAATCTATTACAATATTTAATGATATTAGGAAAAGTATAACGTTAAAGGATATATGTAATGATGAGCATATGATTTAATGCGCATATAATTCAATGATTTCACTTTTTTTCGTAGAACTACTAAACTGCTGGTAAATATATTCGTAAATTTTTAAAAGCCTAAACACTTCTGCGCTTAAGCAATAAATAAAACATGATAATATTAATACATGATAATATCAATTAATATATATATTTATAACATGATAATATCAATTAATATATATATTTATAATATATATATTAATCTAATTGAACTGTCTATGTACAAACGATTTTGAACAAATCTTTATGCAAAGAGAGAGAGAGAGAGAGAGAGAGAGAGAGAGAGAGAGAGAGAGAGAGAGAGAGAAGAGTACGTATATACATACTAGTACGTTAGTAAACT
>NW_012130095.1:1823331-1832132 GCF_000143395.1 Atta cephalotes
ACGAACGTAAGTTAAGTAACGGAAGTAAGAAGTAACGAAGAACGTAACGAAGACGAAGTAACGTAGAGACGAGAGAGAGANAGAGNAGANAGNGAGAGANAGAGAGAGAGAGAGAACTATTCAATCATATTTCGGAAATTATTAACTAACACTATTTGGATTTCGATCATAAGATTTTTTACATTTTACATTGAAAAAATTGATTTGTTACAATTACCAAATACATTTAGTTATAGATATTTGAAATAATCTAAATGTTACTATTATTATATTTGATAATAGCTATTAAATATTTATTAGCTTAGTTATTCAACAACTTTTGTCTATAATTAAATCAACTAAGTAATTTAGTGATAATTTATCAATATATTTAATAGATATCACTAAATATTTAAACTATAATAAAATGTTTAATAAATATTGCTAAATCATTTAATTTAATTTTCGGCAAATATTATTATGTAATTCAGTTTATTTAATTATTATGTAATACATAAAATCTAGAGAAAATAATTATCCAAATATTGTATAAAGTATTGTATAAAGTCCATATTGTATAAAGTAACACGAATGCGCATTGATTCATGGAGAAATGCTCTCCACGACAAATCTTTTTAAATCATATTTTTCGAGTGTATTTGAAATAGATGATTATACCTTAATAATTTTATGGATTCAATACAATAACATAAATATAAATATTCGAATTTAGATATGTGACAGTTTCTAATACTGCAAATAATTCATTATTCAAAATCACATTTTTCGAGTGTATCTAAAATAGACGATTATACCTTATGATTTTAAGGATTATAATATATAAATATATAAATATATAAATATAATAATATACATATATAAATATTCAAATTGCGATATATGATAGTTTCTAATGCTGAAAATAATTTATTATTCAGAATAATAAAACATATAACATAATTTTAAAGAAAACAGAAATTATTTACATTAATTATGGCACAAATGTATTACTTTAGGTTTTAGAAATTCATTTTCTTATTAAGTTGAATTGTACAGGAAAATAGTTATATGGAATACTATATACATATAATACATATAATAGACATATGATATCGAAACATGTTATTTTCACATTTTAAGTGAAAGATGATATTTCATTTCAATGTTCGATATTTAAAGTTATTAAAAAATAAGTAATAAAGATAAGTTAATAATAAATAAACTATTCTTAATAAAAAATAAAACTCTAATTTTAGTGAATAATAAGTTAATAATAAATAAACTATTATAGAAAACTTAATAAAAACTTAATAAAATACAGTATAATTTCAAATACAATATTAAATTGTATAATCTATTTTTTGTTGTTTTAAAGATATTTTTAAATTAAATATTTAATAATAAGTTATCGAATATAATTTATTTATTTTAATCAATTTAATCAATTCAGTCAATATTAATAAAATTACTTATTTTTTCAATCAAATATATGGTTGTAGTAACCAAATATTTATCAGCTATTACTAAATAATTTATTATTTTCAACAAAAATTTTACTTATCAAATATTTTTTTTTCACAATTGCAATTTAGTAAAATATATCGCAAGTATATTTGAAAAATAGTAAACAAATTAGTTCAATAAATCAAATTTTATTCAAGTCTATTACAAATTTAGTTCAAACATTAATAATTATTACTAAATTTTAATAACATTAAATAAAATATATCACAAGTATTATCATATATGATTAATGTTTAATTTGAATGAACTAAATTTGTAGTAGACTTGAATAAAATTTGATTTATTGAACTAATTTGTTTACTATTGTTTACTTAACTTACTAAATTATTTAGTAATTGTTAATAATAATAAAAATAATAAAATATTAAAATATTTAGTTGACACTATTTCACCAAAACATTTAATAACAGTTACTATTATTAAATCCTTTTTTCGGTGTAAAAAATATGGGAAGCCGATTGTTTTCGAAAATGCTATGGTCTTACTCCGAAAAAAAACAAAGTACCTAGATCTCTTCTAAATATATACATATACATATATTTGATTCTTATGATCTTTAAAGATCTAACATCAAAAAATATTTTACAGAAGTCAATTACCTTCCTAAAGCGGAGCAGCATGCGTAACACAACACCACATACACTAATCTAGCGAATGGTACTTCACGATACTGAATATCAAGGGAGAAAACGGACGCAACGTAGAAACGTTCACTTTGACCGTCAGGATCTTCGCGAGAGTTTAACAACTGTTTTGCGACGATGTGTTGCGCCCAATCAGTCGCGTCCTACCGACCACTATGTTTTCGTCAAGAAGCATCAACGACACACACGATGATGATGATGATGATGATGGTCCGTCAGGACGCGGGCGTCGTCCATCGGAGTTCGCTGTCGCACGGACTCTCGTCGAATGGTACCATCGCGGCGGGGCGTCGCGCATTTTTTTTTTCGTGGGCGTTTCTCAGCCGGCAAATTAAGTCGGGAAAATTGAGGACGATTAATACTTGAGGCACGCAGCACGTCGGCTCACACGGCGGCCATTGTACGTCTCGAACACACGGATGGAGCCAGTACGTTCAAGAGAGAGCGAGACTCGCTGTCCCCCTACCATCGGTGGGGAAGCGTTCGTATACAGGGCGTTTAGAAAGTCCGCATCGGACTTCACCTGTTCTCTAATTCGATTGAAATCGCTGTTAAATGGAATGTCTGCGACATATATTTGTTGAAGACCATATTATATCTTATTATTAGTAAACTGTAATCTTCAAAGTTACGCGAATGACATAGTACTTCAAAGCAGAACAACAAGTCATGATAACATCAAAATTATTAATGTCAAAGACATTAAAATTGTTACTGACTGAAAAGTGATAATTAATAATCATTTTGGAGTCATTTTGGTATTATTATGATGACTTGTGCTTTGCTTGGATCAATACTACTACAATCATTTAATAATAAAAAATCGGAGTATCGAAGAGACGATCGGTGTGTCAGAGATTGAGTGAACTAATTCCTACTTTATCGCCACCCTTTAATGAGCCTTTCGTCAACAGCTTTGTACATGTAACTGGTAGCGGTACTCTCCCTTGAATGGAGACTTCCATGACCGGAAGAGACCTTATAAATCGCGATAAATCACGTACGTGGATACAAGCGTGAAAGATTTTATAATTGTATGACCTATTAAAGTGATTCACAATGATCGCCACGAATACAAGTACAGTAAATAACTGTACTAAAGCGTCGAATCAGACCGAAAAAATGGAGTACGTAAAAAGAATCAAATTGATAATGCAATTTTCAGCTGCAATCAGGCTGTTCAAATAACAGTTCGTTCCCAAGAATGCAAGGATAATTAAAATTCTAAAAGCGTATTTATTCGCGCGCGACTTTATCGATGAGTAATGTAAATAAAAACGATTTCTTGCTCTATAATTTCCAGAAGATTATGATAAGAGCAAAAGTGTCGCTGACCTATTCGAAGTAATTATTTCATCGCTCGATATTTGCAACTAGGAAATGGACTATTTATTTTTGAAATATTAGATTCAAAATTCTAATTAAGACGGTGTATATTTACAGAATTATTTAATTTTGTTTGATCATAATAAAGCGAGCATTCTGCGAGCAATTCTATCGTATCAAATCACGATTAATCAACATAACATTCATTAAGCGCGCATAAAAAAAATTTCGCGCGGTAGTACACACATGCGGGATGTAATGACACACATTCACAGTTTTTTTGAATAATGTGTTTGCGGAACAAACGAGTTATGAGATAACGTTCGAGAAACATTACGAGGAAGAAAGGTGCAAGTCAAGATGTCTTAGCGTGAACAATTAGAAATAAAGATGCGTTGAACACTAATTTATTTGAAACGTACCGATGTAAGGTAGAAAATCCTCTTTTATTTATTTTTTTGTATTGCCAATGATTGTGGTCAAAGTCCCGTTACAAATGCTTTGAAGCGTTTGATGGACCAATTAGAAGAAAGAATTTTACTGACCAATTAAAAAACGCTTCAAAGCATTTGTAGCATCGCATTGACCGTGCCCAATGTTTGTTCAACTATATATCTAATGATTACATCGTGAATATCATGTCTGTGGATGGCGCCAATATTATCATTACGAAAGTGTGTTTAGCAGTTTGCAACCCCTGCCTTCGTTACGCCGCGCCGCGCCGTAGCTTTCGAAGAGGATAGCGGACGACAGCCTCGCAGCGGCCGGTGTTCGCGATAAGCAGTGCAAATTTAACGTTGCACTCTGTTGCCAAGAGGCAGATAACAATTTACGCGTTAATATATTAGCCGACGTGCGTATCTTTACGAGGGCGTGCGGTGCAAACATTTCCAACTAAGACTTTGACAGCGCAAATGTCGGTAATGGTCATTAACCTCGCAGCCCCGGGTAAGCGGCTTAAGGTATAAAGGGTTGTCGCTCATCCCGCTCGATTACTCCGTTGAGAGAACTCGGCGCTATGGAAGTGACGCACTTCGTGTATCTTCTCGTCGGTTTGAGCACGCTGTTAGTGCACGCTGAAAGGAATGCCGAAGCCACCGAGGCACCGATCACCGAAGATCAGCAGAAGGTGTACGATGAATGCCGGAATCCGGACTACAAAAAATACGTAAAGTGTTTAATGAGGCCAAAGAGACACGGTCATCACACAAACCACGGAGACGGGCCGGAAACTGGTAGATCATCAATCGCTATAACAATTGAGATAAACACGGGAATTCGCGTGTCGCTCGGAAACGCTCCGTTCAGACATATTATGTAACTGCAGCTGTTGCACTTAGAAGCTAAGCTAAAGCTGTTGATCACTTAGAAAGATAAACCGTTGCATTAAATTAAAATTACTGGATCTTTTATAACGTAACATACGCAGTTACGCAACACGGTTAGTCGTTAGCGCGACTTTCAAGTACGATGGATAAATATAAACGCGACATAAATATATCATGATGGGCTTTATTGTTAGACAGTTAATTATGTTTAATAATATACCATATTACCTCGTTCTGCTTGTTTTGTTCGTGTTACAAGAAAATTGTCCCTTACTACTGTACGATAAAATTCTACAGATGCCACTTGTCTGGAAACGTGTCTAAAAAAGTGCGAACATCACTTGGATCTCGATTGCGAAAAAAAATGCGGCTACTGCACGAAAAGAACTAGGCATAGACATCAGATCATTACGGAATACGAGACGGAATGCGAATCGGGAAACTGCAGTCCATCTAATGGCGGATTAAGGACTACTAACATAACGACGAACATCGGCATTAATAATGTCATTAATCCTTTCGGGGACGGTGGTGGTAATGCTACTGGACTCAATATTTTTGCAAATGGTACTAGGTGGGGTTTTCCTCCAGGAGCCTGCTGTCGTGAGTCAAAGCCTCTATTTATTAATATAGAATCTAATGACATAATTTTCCTGAAATGCAATTTAATGGACAAAGAACATTTTAATAAAGTTGGCCTCATTTCCGATTTACAGCACCTGGAGGTCCTTGTCGTCCTGGTAGTCCGCCCTGTTATCCTGGATCAATACCATCGCTTCCTATAGTACCTCAAATCTCGTTAGTACCGCAAATTACATACGGAGTAGGATTTGGAGCCGCAGGTGGATGCGCGTACAATCAGTGGCTTTGTATTCAACAAACTGGCGTACAGGTAGACATACCGTATCGAGTTAGTTAATATTCTTTATATATTAAAAGATGATGTAATAATCGTAGTTTCCAAGCGTGCAGCCCGATTGCTCTGGATGCGGCAATCCTGTCTTACGCTACAAGTGTGACGTAAATTGTTACGCAATTCACAACACAGCAACTAAAACATCTTGTAAAAGTCCGGAATGTATTGGTGGTGAGCGCTTATTATTAATTCATTAATTAACACTAATTATCGTTAATTAATTTAAAATGCAATTTCTTTTTTTTTTCTGTCATTAATAATGATATTTCTACTTTTATTTACACGTGCGTATATAAATGTAATATTATTTTATATTTTAGGTTCCACGTAAAAATATGGATTTATTAAAGGCGATTACTAGAAACCAAGAATATTTTATTAATCATTCATATTGTTTATATTTATACAATTTATAGTTCATGCTAACAGTGGTGGACTTGATAAGAAATTGTAGTCATAAAGTAGCCCTAGATTTACCATAAAACAATTCTTCATTTATTATAATTATTATATGTGATCTGTTTCCCAACATTAACTTATGTAAAATAAAGGCGATCTTATTTTTCTTTTACAAAATCCTTGCTTCGACCATGTTCACGTTGAAATATTGTTGTTGTTGATGAAGTATGTTGGTCGGTTTTATAATATAGAAAAAAGTATCGATGAAAATGCGGCCATGTATGTATGGTTGTCAATCTTTTGGCGCAATAGAAGGGATTTCTATTACAATTAAATAATAATAATAGTAATAATAATAGTTACTATTAAAATTATCTATCTAAATTAATTAAATTATAAAACAATGAAATGAAAAATAATGGCTCATATGTTTAAAAATTAATCAAAACAAGGAACTACGAGTTAATTAAATTACTTTAATGCTAATCGAAAATTGTGTATAATTACAAATAAATTTTCCGATCTATATGCGATTGTAAATTTTGTACGATTTTTATCATCAGCTGTTGTAATATTTATAATGACCTCATGTATATAGATCGAAACGTTTGTAATAATAAATAATATTTTAGATAAAAATAATTTAATTGGCTCATAGCCTCTTGTTTTACGATTGAATTAAATTATACATTTCTAATGAATGTAGAATCATGATGAGGCTCGAAAATCCGTTATAATATAAAACTGTTAAAAAACATTTACAGCTCTTATTTGGACATATGGCTGAAAATAACGTTAGAATGTAATGTATGTAATGCAAGTAAATAAATGAATGGTCATATTGAAACTACAGATGCAATTGCAAAATTTGTCTTGCATTATGCGTAACGCATCGGTCGTCATTGGCGCGCCGATCGCCGGCGTCGACTGCACTGCGTGGACAAGCAATGTGCTTTCGAACCCCTACGGATAAGCGAGTACGAGAAGGCTCCATCAGGTGTCAAGGTGGAAACAGGTGCTGGAAGCGTAGAGCCGCAATATTCAAATGCACCGTGGCGAAAGACTGTAACATTACGACGGTTACGAGAAGACTGAATACAAAACGAACGGAATTGTTTTTTATTCCCGTTTTTCAACGTACCTCAAAGCGGGAAGTTGAAAAAGATTTTCTTTAAGATGATTTTCATTGATACAAGAACGAGAAAGATTCGACATAATTTTCCATAGTCGTTAGAATATTATTTTGACACCGATGTTTGTGTAGATAAAAAAAAATGTTAAATGATTTTCTGATCAATCTATTGGGTGAAGTACAAGATGCGAGCAATAGTAATTTAATTTTTTGTTTTTGTCAGAAAATTATTAATATTTTTTCTGTGAACCAAAATAACAACTTAAGAGCAATTCGTATTTACGATAATTACCTGATCACTTTATCATTCGTGTTCGTACATATTTCGTGAAAAGATTCCGAGCATGAGTCCGAGCTGCCCAAACAAAAAGTACTTACAATCGTGAACCTATTACCTGCCTTTCGCAATGCACCGGCTTCGATAAGGTTGGATAGCGAAAGTGCTTGTAGCATCCCGAACAGGCACAGCGTGGGAATAGCAACTTGTTTCTCCTACTACCATCTTTCTTTCAATTCCAAGGCGTGAATAGATCCCTTTCTAAGAGATCTAAGTGCGTCGTTAACTCCCGTGTTCCATGGATAACATGGTGAGGATAAAAATTAAATATCACTATGGGAAAAGAAAACGGTTTTTTTTATCGATTATCGATTTTTTTTAACATGCGCTAAATGTTAGCGTCTTGTTGTGGCATAGAAAGTTATATAACATAGAAGACACGGATACAAAATTAATTACAAATATGTCACGTTTATCCTTTTGTATAGTCTATTAGAATGTAAGGCTGAAGCGTTTACGTTTATTGATCGCCATTGGTATATCATCGGGGAGACCCGGAAGCAATATTCTACGAGAGTATTTTGCGTGAGGAACGTGTAAACGCAATATTTTACCAGCATCGATATGTACCTAAACAACTACGCTAGGCGGATTTGCCCTTAAGCGACGCCTTCCATCGTTATTGTATTGTTAGAACAGACAGCTAGCCAATACGTACACACGATGCCGTCACCGTATACGCTACGTTATGCCATACCAGTTTCTCGAACGATAAGAATGCAACGTTTCCCTCTGGCGGGCCGGACAGCGTGGGCCGTCCTGCCTCCGAACAATCAAATTTACTGCGAGCGCAAAGGATTGTTCCTGTTATTTCAGCCCACTCCTGCGTGAGCATCCGCCAATCAATTTCTTTTTTTCGTTAATCCTTTTAAAAATTCTTTTTTATGTGTTGGACATAGATTTCTTTTCGCGTTAGACAAGATCTCTATAATTTCTTTGATAAGTTCTTGATAAAAATAATTAATACCGTTTTCAGGAAAAATAAGAGTTGCAATCCAGGTAGAATACAAAACCATAATAAGACCAAGGTGGCATCAAGTAGAAATTATTTTAGGAAAAATCATAATGATATTATCCGATACACTTTTGATGATAATTTTGTGATGAATTCTTCTCTAACACACACACACACACACACACACACACACACACACACACACACACACACACACACACACACACACACACACACACACACACACACACACACACACAC
>NW_012130095.1:1832222-1840311 GCF_000143395.1 Atta cephalotes
TTTTTTCTAAAATAATTTTTATTTAATATCATCTTGATTTTATTATGATTTTTATTCTAAGAGAATATTAAAATTAGTTCATGGAAGACATTTTATGATCGATATATTGTCACCAAGCAATGAGGAAGTAACTTCCTCATTTCCTTTCTTTTTTTCGGTCTACACCTGGTGTACCAGGCTTATCAAGCGCATGACGGACCACCCACGGATATGTATATCGAAATCCAGGTGGAACCATTAGAGCGAAAGATCGACTCGTATACCAGACCACTAACATCCGTCGGTTGATGTATCAAAAAGTCATACACCGTCAAGCCATCAAATTTCGTCCTATACAATATATTTTTTATAACTCTCCATCTATTCTCTGTGTGTACTTTGCGTAAAAGGATTGAAGGGTACGCTGCATGATATTGCGCCAACAATACGCTACGCGCCTCCCTCCCTCCCCCCCCCATAAAGAACATTAAATTTTCACGGTTTGTGAACTTATTTCTCTGCTCCCTGAAGACGCCCCTCGAAGGCGCGTGCCAAGTTCGAATGAGGCTTTTAATTAACTCGAGCATATGTCATCCGCGTGCGTCGACTTCCTGCGGTTAAGAACACTCGGCAAAATTAGTGGAACATATAGGAAGTAAGACAGAGAAGTAAGACAGAGATCTTATTTCCTTCGCAGCTTTTATATATAAAACATTACGTAAGAACGTATTATATGTGTAAACTTTGTGATTAACTGAAAACTGAATTAGCTTACTACATCAAATAATTAATTGATTATTTACATAAGGTGTCATCAAGATCCTCATCGGTTGAATAATTCGAGAAGTCACTGGTCCGTAAAATGACTACCGTGGGCATCGTCGAGAGCGAATGGAAATTCGTTGGGGACGGCCCCCAGTCAAGGGTTAGCAAAAGTCCGTTACAGTTATTCCTTGAAGTAATCGTTCAGTCGAGCATTCGGAAGACACTAATGAAATGACCGGTAATCGATTGAACGATAGTATGCACACATAAACATTCATATCTTGTTTTAGACTCGACACAATCGAGATTTTGAAACATAATCTTTTCCAAGCAGTTCTAATGAGTGCAAGCAAAGTAGAAATGAGTTTGGAAATTCTAATTATCTTTGAAACGTTTACCATCTACGAGGCATATGATTCACGAATATTCTTATACGAATATTCTTATATGTAGATGCATTCATATTTATGAGTTACACTTACTATCTATACGTTAGTGAGTCACATATAATTATATAATATAAAAATAATCGTAAGTTTAAAAGTCAAAACAGAATGCGCAATTAATATACTGTATTAAAATGGAAAGTATAAAGAATGCGAAAAATAAAAAATAAACGAACATTTAGACGTATTAATTAAAAATATCAGTTTTACATGCATAAGTATAATACTTTTGTAATAAGATGCAGGCGACCATTAAGGTACTATGCCATTCAAAAATGCATTTAGTTATGAAGCTATTATGAATCCGTTGCGATCGTTTTGCAAATGATAACCTTCATTTGTCGTTACCCATTTTAATTATTTGTGTCTCTGAGGGTCGCTCATTTTCTTTAATTGCACGGCGCGATGGTACATTTAATTAGCTTTCTGATTGAGTCGATGAGAACAACCGCGTGTAACAGCAGGATATAATGCTCCAGGATATTACAGTAGGGGGAACGGTTACTTTATAGAGATACGGGTTTTACACTGCTTATCGTTTGCCGATTGCTAAATAAGTCAACATCGACGTCGGCGTGGATTTTTTCCTTTTCGATGTCGATTTTAATTTATTCAAGCCCACGTAATCCGCCATGTCCGATACTATTGTTAATTTCACTTAAAAGAATCACTCCGTAGGATCTGCATACGCTCTTCCTGTAAGTAAACATGGCTTCAATATATCGCTTCCTTATTTAAAAAAAAAACTGACACTAAAAAAATTAAGTTTTCCTTAAGGAAAGAGAAAAACTTTTTTTACCTTAACAGAAAATTATTGACAAAGAATATTGGTAAGAAGAATATTCCTAAAGGATGATGAAATGTTATTTTTGTCATCCTTATTTTACAATCTTTAAAAAACTGTTCTTTTAGAATGTGCTTTTTTAAAAGTCACTTTTTGAATTGTGATGATTTGAAGATTTTTTTATAAAATTATGTAAATTCACTTTCTGTTGTAATTGGTTTACTTAACTCATTCATGTATACAATTCGAAAATAACATTTTTGAATTGTGACATTTATTAAGTAAGAAAGCGCTATGATAAACGAAAAGAGACTTTTTGTTTTTACGTATACATATTGCTTTCGGAAAGGCTTTTAAAAGGAATGCCTCTCAAAAGGAGTCTTCCAAATCGGCTTACCGTACGCAAGAGATCAACACTTTTTTGGCCGTCTCCATAAATCAACGGTCTATATTGTGCGCGACATTAAGGTATACACATAATGTATATCCGTGTTTGTAGTATTAATTTATTGCCTGCTTGATCGCATGTGAGATTAGTGAGAAAGGCGTGGGTCACATCAAGGTATTTCTTAAGCGCCAGGATTTCGTGGTCTACTCGCGCGGTCTACGTTTTTAGATTAGCGCTTCTGGATGACACGAAATGTATTGGGTGTTCGATTCGCTGTTGCGGTCAACTTTTTTTCTGTAACGAGAGAAACCAGATTTTTGCAGTTGTATCAATAGGCACCCTCCACCGTTCGCTCATTTTCCCAGCTCACCAGTAGCCATGGCGGATTACAAGATGAGTCTATGGTATCGCGTAGAGAGAGTGCTTTTTGCTTGGCTCAAGGCCTCGGTAGGAGATGTGAATGAATCTAGAACCTGTTTCTCTCCCCACAGGTTCTTCTCACACTTGCCCGACTTCTTTGCACGAAGTCGCGTGATAATTTTACTGAAAATAGCATCATCAGCACTTTTTTCCGCATCCGGATTTAATACATATTGTAGTGCTCTTCGCTGTTTCAATATTTTAGGAAACTGAAACTTTTCTTCTTTTATTTCCATTAAACGCGCGGCCATAGAGCTATTATTAACTGTATTATCAAAATTGATTACAAGTTAACGGAGCGCAATGTTGGAAAAAAGACAGGAGTAGTTCTATTATCATTGATGTTGTTATTTATTATAGAATTATTATTATTATTAATATAATTATTAAAGGGAAGAAACAGAGACGAATAAAGAGAGTGGGAAAGGTAAAGGGATTGTATCCCCGTGCAGGTAGCGCCACGGGCAATCGGTGTTCTTGTGATACCGGCAGTTTCGAGCGAGTCCTGCCGGTGAACGTTCGTATAGGCCGAGCGAACGGGGCTTCTTCTTCCCTCTCGTCGACCGGTGGCAGATATCGATGCATCGTTCCTTCAGTTGCTTGCGAGTTGCCTCTAAAGCAGAGCGTGTGATACGGACGCCCGTATAGCAGTGTCTCGTTTTATCACTTATCAGCATTTCCGGGTTCACGGGCGCGCGGTAAAATTAAGATTAGAATTGAGATCGGATCGGAGCCGATGACGCATCGTTTCATCCACGGGATCATGTTCGCGCAGTGGAGGAACATTAACGTTCTTTGATCGAAGGTAAGTCTCCATCACGATATCTTTGTTTCTTCTTCTTATCATCGTGTCTTCATGCTATGCGTGTCATTTGTAATTAATAATCACACACACATGCGCATACACACATACACACACATCTCTGTGCTTTTCAATATATCTTTTCGATAGACAAGATGCTAAGTTGATAATGTCATGCTAACAAAGCTTTTTTCACTTTATATTAAATAACTATAAAAGTTATTTATTTAATTATTCCGAATTATTAAATAACTTCTATAGTTGTTTAATTTCTCGGAATGTAATTTGAAAAATTGATTGCTTATTGGTAGAACATTGGAACGTTTTATTTGCTCCTCTTTAGTTTACATTTAGCTGTACTTAATGCCTAGATATCAACACATGCTTTCTTAGAGGACGTTGACGTATACAAACGTCATGTACACAGTCAGTTTCGTATATTTAGAGCTCCAACACACATTAATTTCGCGTACGGTATATGTATACGTAAATCACGCTGCTACCAGAAACTGCCGGCTTTTAATTCGAGATTTCTGTTATTGATAAAGAAATCAGTACTAAATTATCCTCTCCCTGTAATACAAATTACTGAATATTGGCTGCAAAAACAAACACAATTCATCTAAGAGTTAAGTCAAAATATTTCTGTTATTTCTGTTATTCTCGCAATGCTCTTGTCTGTCTATCCAAATTACAAATTGCATTAGACAATTGTAAATTAGAAGCTATAAAAATTTGAAGCATTGTTTTTTAATTCATATAATTGTATTAATTCATATAACTGTTGTACAAAGAAACATGGAGGTTTGTAATCATTAATTTTAATATTCATTTAATTCAATTCTTGAGTAGAATAAATTAAAGTCAGTTTGCAGTCGCAAATAATATCTACAAATTTTTTTTTATTGTCTCTGGATTTATTCCATTTTGCAAAGGGATAAATATTTATTTAAAAAAAAATACATTAACACACTAAAAGATTAGTATCGAGTTACGATGGTCATGATGCGTGAATTTTAATATGCTAGTATTCTTCTTAGTTAAACATCGTGCGATAAATAAGAAATTTCTTCTAATAATTATTATTATTATTTGCGTCAGTATCATATTATTGATGAAAATCAAAGTTTTCTAGGTCATTCTAGGCATTATTAAAGACATATCATTATATTTTTCTCATAATACTTGAATAACGTTAACCCTTTCACTATAGCAATCCGTGACTAAGAAGCAACGATACCTTGATGTTCACGGTATGTCGAGTGCATACGCTAAGTACATCTATAGAATTGCGTTACTAACATCATACGTGCACTATATCGTTGATATCATTCTATTGCATGTTATATTGAATTATTACTAAGACTGAGCAAAGTACATCATTCAAGTATACAAAATATTGTCAATCTTAGCATTTGAATTACAAAATATTTTCAATCTTTCGATTTGAAATACAAAATACTTTTATTTCGCTAACTGTATTTCAAATACTATATTTCAAATACAAATATTTGAAATATGCCCAGCCCTGAATATTACGTATTCGCAATATTCAAATAATAAATATCCGCAAATCGAAGCGTTACATTCTAAGTGAAGCAGTACGTCGATATGATAACATTCCAATCATACATAATAAACGCAGTAAAATCTATCGGAAATATTTTTTCGAGTAGCATTCAGCATCATTTGTAGCGAGCTTTAATATCGCAAGTCACGCGTAACCCATTTCGTTCGATCATATCGACAGTGTTAATACAAACAAGATAATTAACTGTCAGATGTACGCAGCGTGCTATGTATGCATTGCGAACTCACCTATTTCAAGATAACGGTATAAGATCGTAAGCGATGCGCGAGATGCATTACAGTTATGTAGTACGCCCGTTTTATTCTGTTGGATTAAACACGCCCCTTTTGCTTTGACAGACAATCGGAAAATGCAATATTAAATAGTTTGAGTATTCATAAAAATTCTTGCATAAGGATTGACGCGTATAGAGAATGTCTACAAATTTCTGATACCGTAAATGTAGGTGACTTGGAACAGCATATAGTTTTGTTAAATTCAATCATGGAATCCATCATGAGTCTTTAAAGGAGTCCTTAAAGTTAAGTTTAAGTTTTAAATTTTCTTCAAAGATTCATGAATGGATTCTATGATTGAATTTAACAAAAATACATGCTGTCCCAAGTCACCTACATTTACGGTATCTCATGAATATGTATTATATTAATGCACTCTATAAAATTTGAATTGGGAAAATAATAGCGGTTTTAAATGAGTTTTCGCCTTCATAAGGGCGTGCAGGTGCATTTTTACCCTCCAGTTTTCACTTTACCAGTATTCATGACTATACAATATGCACTTATATCAACCCATCAATTTCATGCGTCGCGAGGAGAAGTTGAATTTTGCCCACCGGATTCTCGAATCGAATTTTCTCTCATTTATAATTTAAATAATGTTGAAAAATACATAACAATATGAACAATAAGAATCTTATTAGACCATACATATACATAACATGCCTTTAATAAATGCCTATTGAGCATCAAAATTTAATGTGATATTTAAGTAGTTTAGCTGCGTTTTTAAGTCTGTAAAATTTCAGCACGCTTTCAAAAAGTGATTACAAAATTCACATTGAATTATTTAAGCATCAATTCGATCGTTGGGCTTTTAATTCTTATTACAAAACAATATGTATGCATTAAAGTGGCTGTATTGCTGACAGCCAAAGAAATTCAGTCTAGAGTCAACTTATTTCATAAAACAGAGGCAAATGCTTTTTTCGAAATAAGTTGACTCTAGACTGAATTTCTTTGACTGTCGATCGATCATATTTTTTATCAAATTCATAAGCTATTCAGAAAAAGATCGATCTGTCTGCGTTATTCGAATGCGAATGTATGCCAGACTGTTCGAGGACATGCGGCTTCGGGGCCGATAATTTTACTTTCTACGGGACGCCGTTTGATGAAGAGTAAAAAAAAATATGGGAGGGATACGGAAATTTTCGGAGAGGAGAGAAAAGAGAGAAAGAGATCTGTCGAACGACCGAGATATTTGCCATATTTTGCCGTTGGTGCGTGACACCGATTTCGTTCAGCCGACCTGTCGAATCGAACTTGTATTTTTCAGAACCAAGAACATAGTCGAGCCATATTGAGAACCGGATTTTGAACCAGACTTCTAATCGTACATAAAAAAAAGCTATAGTTAGCGGTCTTTCGTTATTATGTAGAGCCACACATATAATTGATGAAATGATGAGGGTGATGGGTAGTTATTGTCCCTCGTTCGCAAGGACAATGGACATCTGCTCCTTGGTGCATACAGCGCTTCCCGAAAGGCAGGTTCCCATGGCTGGTCGTGAGTCAGGTGTGCCTAACAGTGCAGACGTGAAAGCGCGAGTCCTGCAAAGAACATTATCACCCGCATCTCTCTTTCTATTTATACGTTTGTATATAACTGACTTTACATAAATCCCGTATTTAAACAAAAAACATAAATTTTCAAGCTGCGATGGAAAACCGTTAAATCGTTTGCATTGAAAATGTATTTTTACAAGGCCAATTTCTGTTATAGAATGTCAGATTGTTTTGCATTTATTGATAAAATATATTTGTGCGAGCGTTAATTTTACCTTCCATATCTGGTAGTCATGAATTCATTGGAAAATGAAAAGACTATGTCGTAATCCAAGTCCAAATTAGGACTTCGCTTTGGTTCCGCTATGCTAATAGCTTCGCGTCACTGTTATTCGGTAACAGTTCGATGTATTACTTTTGTAAATAAAATTATGAAAAGAAACATAAAATTGTTTTATTAATGAGAATTATAATAAAATAAAATCGACTAAAAACGATGATGATTTTATTTATTTACTTAAAATTAGTTTAAAAAATTACTTTTCGAATTGGTGTTTCTTATAGATTTTTGAATGCTGAAAATAGTGTCACCAGCCTATCAGGTCCAATGTAATTGAACTTAAATATCCAAAAAAAGGCTTTTTTAAAATGATATTTGACATTTATTTCGAAAGAAAGTTAACGTTATCTTGAAATTCCGATTAAAAATCATGAATGTATTTGTTTATTTCCTTTATAAAATGCATTTTTATTTCAATATATTTCTTAGTTAGATTATATTTCAATATAGTCATGCTAATGAATTAAGTACAGAGTTTTTCAAGATAGCAATTTTCCACTTATGACGATAAAGTCGTATATCTACAATTTCCAATGGCTATCGACATATAAACAGTCATATGCTATACAACTTTTATCTGAAACATTTTTTTGGAAACACGTTTTTTTAGACATTCGAGATGACAATGAAAATTAGACACACACACACACACACACACACACACACACACACTTCTTCTCTCTCTCTCTCTCTCNNNTACNCTATCTACTANTACTCTACTACTACTACTACTACTACTACTACTACTATATACTATATATATATACTATACTACTACTAACTAACTAAC
>NW_012130095.1:1840331-1871235 GCF_000143395.1 Atta cephalotes
CGTTACTACGTACTACTAACTAATAACTATAACTATATATACTACTATATATATATATATATTAGTTATATATAGTATATANAAAATAATAACACACACACACACACACACACACACACACACACACACTCTCTCTCTCTCTCTCTCTCTCTCTCTCTCTCTCTCTCTCTCTCTCTCTCTCTTTGTCTCATACATATATATACATTTAACGGAATTTAAAACGATAAATTACATTAATAGTCAGAAACTAAAAATTATAAGTATAATGATTTTATTATCATAGGCGGAAAATTTACTATATTACAATTAGAAAAATTCTATATTTGAATCCTTTATAACATGGAATAAAAATAAAACTAAAAAAATATTTTGTAGGAGATGAATAATACATTTATGATTGTTAATACACTTCTGATCAGAATTTTAAGACATTATAACCTTTTAAAAAAAATAACCAAACACAAAGAAAGCCATTTTTTAATTAAATTTCATTTAATTAAATTATTTCGGAAATAGAACATACCAGTGAAATTTAACTTGGCATCGTTTTCAATATCCAAAAATCTATAGGAAATACCTTCTTTAATTCAAAATTATAAAAAATTATTTAAAAAAATGTATTTTTTGTGAACTAGTGTGAAAGCTTAGCTTGTGTATTTTTACAATTGTAAACAGATACAACATATTAGTGTAGTTTTTTCAGAACAAAGAATTCTGTTCGACCGGTCGCAAAACCAGATAGATGATTCTCGCTGTACGTACTCGGTGAATTTGCAATCGTGTAAATCGTACTGAAGATAGCAACCGTTACCTAGTCTCTTCCAGATACTCTCGACCAATGCTCTCGGCTAAAGTTTCAGTTTACGCAGACGTATTCTCTCTTAAACAATAGTGCGATAGTACGATAATGTGTTTTTCAAATGTCTATTACTCGTTCAGAATTTTATAAACGTCGTCGTCAATATTGTTATTCATTTTTTATCACTGGACCTTCCATTATATGATATTAAAATATGTAAATATAATTACATTCATTCGATTGTCATGAACTTTGATAAAACAAATCACGTGGAAAAGGAAACGCAGTGCTAACGGAATGTGAAAAAAACAAAGAATAAGAAGAAGAGAACGTGTAAACGGGTTCATTGTCCGATTACCTACCTAAGATGCTCTTCTCGCGGTTCATTTTGCTCCTTTTTTACTCAAAAACGCGGAACACACATATGGACGAGCGACAGATGTATTGTACATATGCGATGGCGACCGTTTTGTGGACGAGAGCTGACGTCACCCGACGACAAACCTTTCAAGGAAGTCCGAGGCTGTCTCGTGAAGTCTCCACCTTTCCCTTCCACGTTTCTCTCTTTTCTTTGCTTTTCTTACTCTACACATACAGGGTGTTCCGTAGAAATTACCGTAGCCGATACCGTAGGATCTTTAAATTTGATGTATTTCTCTTGATTTAATTTTTAACATTATGAGTACTTAATATGAATGGGATATTCTAAAGAAAAAAAGAAGGAAAACAATAATTATACAACTGTTAGAAAAATGTAATTATTAATTGTGAGAAATTCATTATTATTTCTGTCTATTTGAAACATTTTCCGATCATATACACACATGTGGATTTATGTTTTTTCTTACAATAAGATGGACTTACACCGTTCACTTTTCACTTTTCTTTTTTTTCTTCAACGTGAAAAGAAAAAGAGAAAAGATAAATCGTGCAAGTTCAGCTAAAAAGAACAAACCTTATGTAATAAGTATCTAATTTTATTTACAGCACATTTTTGCGATGCGTCTATTCAAACGTTATACGACTGATACGAGCCCACAGCTCGTTTCGGCTGTACCTATATCTCAAGACGTTACGACTACGAATAATGCCGAGAGCAATACAACCGAGAGATCGGAAGAAAAATCGAAGACAGAAGACAATAAATTGGACGATATTCTTTCAATCAAAGAAGATACGCAAAAAGAATCGATGGATTCTTCTATTCTAACTCGTAAAGGTAAGAATATAATAAAGTTATATATCATAACATCACAACAATGTGCATGTATACTTTGCGCAACATCCAGCCAATACAAAAAAATATTTGTATTTCTTCGTTTATCTGTAATATACAATAACAAAGTTGAAGTTAATTTTTGACATTTTAAAATCGATTACACCTTTGCTCTCGCTTTGCACCCCGCTCCGAAAGGAATCTCAACATGGGGACGAAAGATGGGTCGACGATGGGATCAAATGAAGAGGTCAGACAGCTCCGAGTTGCTTTCGGTATCACGACGACGACGACGATGGAGTCCACATCGGAAAAGCGACTACGATGAAATCTCAAATGAGAATGAAAACGTAACACAACAGTAACTTAATGCATTATACTGATTAGTTTCAGCTAAGAAGATCAAAAATGAAAACGCGCTTTTGGACACTATTTATTGCAGAAGATAGTCTTTTGTACTCATATTAAGAATTTCAAACTTTAGCTTTAAATACTTTTAGTTAATTTTTTAACGATAAATATAAAAATTTTGAAGTTATCTAAATTAATCACAATACAAACAAAAATTGGGCAGGATGATAGATTTTGAGAAAAAGAGAAAAATAATTAAGTATTACAAATGTTTCAGAACTAATTGAATTTTTTTCAATTATGTGTGATATAAATATAGTTCGGTTTAATACGTTTGCATCACCACTGATTTTATCTTGACAATGAAGTCGACGATAGCGTTGACTAATATACTGGCAGCCAGGATTCGCATTAATCCTAACTGTATTTATATCGTAAAGTAGAAAAAAATTTATCCTAGAATATGAAATATTTAACCGTTTCCTAAAATTCTGCTAATTAATCGATCCAATGACTTAAACATTTTTATATTTATTATTAATTTAAAAAAACTAAAGAGATGCCTGAAAAATTTCAAATTTTTAATACAGAAAATTCGAGTATTATGTCTATACGAAAAAGATGACCGCTGTAATTGTTCTTTAATAATTGCTGAATAGAGCATTTTTTAATCATTCTAAAAATTTGTGGCCATTGTTTCCTTATGACCATTTTATTTTTATTTATCCTATGGACATGAAAAACTATTTTTGGCAACAAATCGAATTTTAAAAGTGCGTTTCCACTCTAATCCTTCCTTTGTACGACGTATGAAATAAAATTTTCGAAAAATATTTCGAATAATCAACATTTTTAGGGAAATAACGAACTCCCAAGGCCAAAAAGAATTCCCAGAGTAGAATCTTTAAGAAATCTCTTTAGGACTAGCGGCGATCATTCTGTTAATGGCAAAAGTTCTACGAGAAACGCGACGATACAAGAGGAGGATGCTGTCATCAATGTTAGTCATTGTCCGATGGAGAAAACTCTCAGCGAAGGAGCGATCAGGAAGCTTCCGTTTCGAAGAATTTGTCCAGAGAATTCCAATGATCGCGAATTCGCTGAAATCGATCGGGAAATGTTCCTCCGTCAAAAGAAATTACAGCTGAGTCGCAGCATACAAGATCTTCAAGAACAACAGCGGGTCTTAGATTACATACTCAAAAATCATGAGAGCTTGAAAACACATCAGGATGACACATTTATACGAGAAACATTGGAGAACATTGGTACGAACGTGAATCCGAAATCTTCGGGAGAAATAAAACGTAGGATTCCGACGCGAACGTCTAATCACCAATCTACCAATAACGTTGGTGTCAACGAAGTTAAAGGAAATTCCTATCCCCAGGGATTATCTTCCGGATCGTTGACTGGTTTGGAAGATTTACTGAGCAACCTGCGCATAGGTTGTGATGAAAGTGGTTATGATTCTGATAGTACGCGAACCGGCGCGGATTCGCCGGACAGTGAAAAATCGACGGTGCCTTCCTCATTGAAGACGCGTAGTTTTTCAATAACATCGTATGATTATCGCGGCATTGACTTATCGCCAATCAGTGATATTTCAAGAAAAAAAATACAGGTACAATAACCGAACCACGTTCATCAGAAACGTACATCTCGAAGATCGAGAAAGTCAATGTCGTTGATGCCGCTATCCATGCCGTGGCGAGTAATCCTTCCTTCAAAGATTCGACCCAATCTACTACGTTAATATTAGAAGAGGATAACGATATGGACAGTTGCGATAAAGATACTTTTGCCGATTTTCTAGAAAACCAGCCGGATTTAACGAGAATTTATTCTAAAACGGAACCAGATCTCTTGCCAAAATCTTGCAAGGATCTAATGAAAGCAGCATCTGCGACTTCTGCTTTGACCAGCGAAGATTTAACAAAACTTCAGGTGACATACCGTAACGATCTCGACGTTACACTGCAATGTGACGATGTTGATGCATATGGTATCGATGATGCTAAAATGAAAGCCGATTTCAATGAGAGAAAACTTTGTGTAACGCCAAAAAGTCATATTAACGTATCTCAGATGGCTAAATTTCAGAATTTACTGAAAGACAAGAAATTCAAAAATAGAAAATGTTCAAGTCCAAGTGTATTACACCTTTTAGAGCATGCTGCGTCTCCGTGTAAAGATAGCCCTCCGGCTAATAAACTCTATTCCTTAACTGATGCGATGACTAACCCTTTACGATATTACAGCCCAAAGAGATCGCGTTCCACTCTAGAACTTGATATACTGGACGTAACGAGGAACGTAACGAAGAAAACAATTTGTATGTCGTCGGTCCCTATCACTTCCATTATTAAACCTGTCACTGCCGCTAATAAGATCCTAATACGACGTGAATTGAAAACGATGAAGCTGACGGTGAACCACATGGCGGGTCTTGGTATTTCGGTCGAACGGTGCGAGGCGGCTAGGCCATTCTACGTGATCGCCAAAATGGATCCCAACGGCGAAGCCGCTAAATCGAAGCAATTCCGCATCGGCGATGAAATCGTCCGAGTCTGCGGACGTAGGATACGCGGTATGTCGATGGCGGAGGCGCGAAACGCTTTACGGAGTTGCGTTGGTATTGTTGAACTGCAAATCGCGAGAGAACCGAATTCGGCTTTCGGTAAAGAAATCGGTGATACGTGGGGCAACGCCTTGACGCGAACGCGAAGCGATCCTGACGCGTGGATTTTGAAGAACAAAAGAACTGAATCGTTAGTTTCCTCTAATGATGCTGGATCTTCAACGAACGCTGGAATTCCTCGCGCCGTTGATGATGCGACTGTTAGTCTCCAGAAGATGACAGGTATGAAGAAGTTTCAGGTCATGAGAAAACGAAGCTCTGAAGCGTCCACTGTTCGACGAGGGTCCAGTTTATCCATTGATCTGTTGACGATCATATTAGAAAAAGGAGCGCCGAAGAAATTGGGTTTCTCCATTGTTGGCGGCGTTGATAGCAATAAAGGACGCATGGGTATTTTTGTGAAGGATATTATGCCTGGTGGACAAGCTGCAGAAGAAGGTACGTATTTCTTGCGAAAGAACGGTTAGAACGGTTTATTTTAGAATATGAAATTGATATATTCAATAAGAGAATGGATTGAAATAGCTTGAAATGGATTCAGATTTTCAGAAATACACATTCGCAAATATTAAATTAAAATTAAAAATTCTGAATAAGAGATGCAGTTTTTTGATCCATTTGAATCCAGTGGAATAAAAAAGTTCTTTTTTTATTCAATTGAATTCAATGGAACGGAATGAGAATTAAATAAATAAGATTAAAGAAAGAATAAGGTAAAAAGAAAATAAGACTAAAAAAAGTTCTTTTTTAACTTTAATTGAATTTAATGGACTTAAAATATGCATAAAAATTGTAATCTATTTTAATTCATTCTTGATTACTGGGTATATAAAAATACACAAAGGAAGTACGTTGTATTTTTTTTGACGATACGTACGAGAGAAAATTTGCAGTGGTTTATCTGTAATGTTTAAGGTACTTTGAGAGTGGGAGACGAAATTTTAGCGATCAATGGCTCCTCGTTGGATGGGCTGACGCACGCCAAGGCATTACAGATGTTCAAAAGCGCCAAAGCCGGAAATTTGATACTTCACGTCGCTCGAAGAGATCCAACGCATAAACGGTTGTGTCACACAAACCATGCAGTTTAGATTAATATTTAGCTATTAGCTAACATGGTTAGTTTTTTTGCTTTGCTCTATTAACAATTACCGACTATAATCTTTGCTTTTTGCTTTCAGTGCCGTTATTAATTAATGATAATATATGAAATATTAACGAAAATTTTTCTATGTTGCAGATATGTCACTCAAGCAAAGTCGTACGATTGCCTCGATAAATTAACGAAATCCACTGATGAATGAAATTATTGTCATTATGTTTGGTCCTTAATTATATTATTAATTTTGTTTTTAAAAACATAATGAATTATCAGAAGTTACAAAATTTTCTATTAGATACAATTTCCAAAACTTCTTGAGTTTATTAAATTAAAAATTTACATCTAAATATTAAAAAATTTACATTAAAATATTTTACATTCTAAACATTTCTTGTATTTTGGTTAGCATCTAATGTGCTTTCGATAATATTTTGTACGCAGAGGGATATATTATAACTGAACTCTAATGTGATATCAATTACTTTCTAACGAATAATGTTAGTAACATTTTTCTAATAGACCTTTTTTATAAATAAAAACATTTCGCATTATATTATATATATATATATATATATATATATATATATATATATATATATAATAATTAACTTAACTCTACTAAACAAGATCTCAGAGATAACAGAGTAGTTCGTATTTATTTTTGTTTTCATGTATTTCTTTTACATTTAATTAATATATTCTATTTCAAAAAAATGAGACAAATAAAGTTAAACTTTGCAGAATAATTATTAAATTATATATTCAAATATTTGCATTTCTTATTCAGAACGTATCTATTTAGATATGAACGTTATACTTTAACGTTAAAGAAATGTTAAGTAAAAAAGTAGAGAATTAACAATAATGATATTGTGCAGCTTTATAACCATGTCCTGTTAGATATGGTACGCTAACAACTTGGAATATGGTTTAACTTAATAGCATTGTGGGATTTAACAAATGTTTTTATTTAAAAATATATTCTTGTGTAAATCAACCTACACAAACATCAAAAAGCTAGTTAATTGCTTCCGAAAGCACGAAAGTCATCAACTGTGCATAATGTTACTACAATAATTAACAATTTTCATTAAGTTATTTCGTTAAGAGACTGACATTACGAATGTCTACCTGCAAAATGCTGTGATAATGATTGTAGTCGTATCGACCGATATTATATGAGTTGTATATTTAATAATAAATGTGATTCTGTTAAATAAAAATATAAGTACTTGGCAAACTTTCTTCTTTCAATTAAATACTTTATATTCATCATCTTACAAAGTATTGTACAATATATAAACAATGCTAATCTTGGAATTTTTATCTATAGTTTATCGAAGACATAAAGAATTAGCTAAGCATTTATGTTTCAAAACTAATTAATTTTTAAACGATAACAATGCCGTGAAGTAAGATACACCCGTTCGTACCACCTTAAAACATTTAGAAGCATATAAATCATTTTCTGCATATTGTAAATTATTTTTCCAGATTGTCTTCTTACCGAAACGAAGGCTGCCATTGACAACGAAAACAAATTCCCTGCTGTCAGTTTACACGGCACAATACTTCTGTAAAGAATTATGATTAGCAGTGATTTTAGTCTTGGTGAAAATTTGTACCATTCCGCTGCGTATCTGAAAATATATATATAAAAAAATTAATTTTTATTTAGATTTTTATCAATATATGTCACGCAAATTTTAAAGTAATAAAGTATCGTAAATTAAAAAATCAAACTATTAAATAAAATCTCATGTAACACTTTTTAATATATCCAAAATTTTATATGTACTTGCACTTTGCATAACATATTTCATGTATAGTTTATTATTAAAAATTTACTATTACAAAATAATTTGAATTACAATTATAAAATAATTTAAAATCAATTTGCAAATTTTGAATATAAATATTTAAAATAACGGATATTTAAAACGTTTGAGAAAATATAAAATAATTATTACGCTCGATGAAATATATTCTGACTTTCATCCATTAATTTCTGGCCGGAATAACATACGATCATCAATTGTAATAACGCCCCCATGATTATAAACGTAAATCTAATCAGTTCTTCTAATTGGTCTAACACGTAGACAATCTATAATACATCAAAGATATTATACATCCATGCGCTCTCTGAAATACAATCATATTTGCACAAAATTTATGAAATCATAAGTTTTTTTAATTTAATATATTGATGCCAATTATTGGAAAGTCGATTATTTAAGAACAATACTTACTCGAACTCCAAGTAAACTAAAAACTGCAGCGATGAGCAATAAAAAGCTAATTCCGACAATTTTGTGCGTATCATTCAATATATTGACATATCTAATAATAAATTTAATTAATTAATTATATGCTTTTATTAATAATTATCCTAGCAAACAAGTTGACATTATTTATCGTTATTTTAGCGATGATTTAAAAAAAATAATATTTTGAACATCAAAATAATAAGTAACATCACTTTGTTTACTAGTATAAAATAAAATTGGACTGATGAGAATAAATCTAATTAGATAAGAGAAATCCTAGTTTCAGTCAAAGTAGATCTTAATACTTAAATATTTCGGTATAAATTTATATACATATTCAATTCTGCAAATTATGCGCTGAAATTTTTTTCAGTTTTGATGAAGCAATCATGAATAGAACTAGAAATAGGAGATTCTGGTTCGAATTTCGACTGATATAATATTTTTCGCAATAATTAAATTATAGGCAAGTCTTTGAGTTTTTTATTAACAAATTATTAATATTTTCGTAAGATTAGCATCAATAAGATTAAATTATTTGTTAATTTAATATGTACGTGATATTATTATATCAATATATTGGGTAGTAAAAAGAAATCCATTATTTTTCCATTCAATTTCATGCAAAAATAATGAATTTCTTTTTACTACACCTAATATATACTCTCTAATTCTGTTCATGATTGCGTTCAGGATTAAGAAAGATTTCGGTACGCGGTAAAATTAGGTATGTATAGATACATAACAAATACATTCACACTGAAGTATTTAAGCTAGGGATATACGGAGGAGCACATAAGCTATTGATCTCGAATCAAAATATCAAGTGCCAATATATCAATTCTGATAAAAAAGTTTTTATGCATGAATATTGAATATCTATAAATATGAATATTGAATATCTATAAACATACATAAACACGCATAAATATTCATAAACATGTATATTCATAAACATGTATAATTATATATGAATTATATATGAATTATATAATTATATATGAATAATTATATATCCATATATGTTTATACATCCTTCTTTCTTTCGTAAAATTATTTTTTAGTGTAATAGAAGTAATAATAGTAATGTGAAAACATAAAAAATAATTAAAGGGATAATTTAATTTTGTATTTGTTTAAAAAAAAATGTTTTTGTTTTAAAAAAAATTTTGGAAAAATGTAAAAAAAAATTGCTCATACATAATTATGCATAATTTTATATATAATTATATATAAATAATTTTTTTACATTTCTTCAAACTTGATTTTTTTTCTAAAACAAGTGCGAAAATTACCCTTTTATAATAATTTTATAATAATTTTAAAAAAAGAAGGATGAATGGACATATTTCATATATAATTGAACGTGTTTACGAATATTTATGCGTGTTATGTATGTTTATATTCATGCATGAAAAATTTTTTATCGGATGTATTAATTAGAAATAGATTCAATATTAGACAATTTGTAATACCAATATTAGATATAACGAATTCGGTGGCCTGCACTGATTCTGTATTAATACCAGAGTCGCGTTAATGAAATTTGCACCCAAGGGGCTTGTGATCTTCGAGTGATCCCACTCCCCCTAATGATTAAGTAAAAAAATTATAATAATATTTTAACACACTTGTAGGTGTGTAATTAGAACGTAGACAATTGGAGTTAGTAATTAAGGCTGAGGTTTATTGAATTATACTTGGACTACAAATGTACAACAAATATAATGTAAATTATTGGGTTGTCCGGAAAGTTCGTGCCGATTTTGAAGGAAAATTGAAACGTAGAAGATTTAAATTTTAGTATACATTTATTAAATTTAAATCTTTTGCGAACTTTCCGGACAACTCAATATATCATTAATCTATTATCATATTAGAAAAGCAGAAGTCAAGTATATATCTATAATGTTAATAGAATTATTATTTGTTGATTATTCTATGATTTTACAAAAATCGCAAAATTATAAATGTACTTGTTTTAAATAATTTAATTTTTTTTATTGTGGCGCCCTTGACATTTTGGCTTTCTGGGGCTCAAAACCCCAAAAGTAGGTTAAGTCCTCATAGAATACCGATGCTTTGATACCAAGTATGATTGGTGAAAAATAGGTGAAAGGGATATTAAATAAATTTTACATAACTCGTTCTTCACCAATCAGCGCTCAAAGCGCCGGTATCCATATGAGGATCCGGACTAATACGCTACTGGTTAGTACTGCCCTGGTGTAGTACTAGTGCAGTATGGTCTCGGAATAAATGCGATCAATCACAGTGCAGCATTAACTTAGGGCAATCTTAAACTGAAGTAGCACAATAACACTAAATTGAGATAAAGTGAGTACTAAACAGTGCTGTAAATCTACTTGTTTTTATCAATTCTTGCAGAATATAAATTTTATTCGCCATTTTGATTAAATAAATCAAACCGCACTGTCAAAAATTTTAGTTACAATAAGGTTTACTCTCATTCAATTCATTTCATTTTACTGAATATAATTTTAACGCTGCAGTCTAGTGCAATTTTTATTCGTGGAATATAACATAAAGTTCTCATAATGCAGTATAATCTAATCGAATGCGAAAATTTCTTGGCATTGGAATAGAGAGCATTGATCGAATATGTAGCATGGAAAAAGTTTATACTTAGCATGCGCAGTATGCGCATATCCAGAGAAAGATTTTTTTTCGACATAAAGAAATGTTTCTTTGCTATACAGTTAAAGAAAAAAATTCTTTGATTTGAACGTCATTTCTTTAATTTAAATATTATTTTTTTTAATCAAATTTATTTAATTTAAAAAAATTTATTTGATTTAAAAAAATTATGTTCAAATCGAAAAAATGACGTTCAACTCTGGTGAAAATTTCTCTCATAATTTTTATACATTATTAGAACAGAATTAGAACATTTTTCAGAAATATTCAGAAATATTCGGAAAGTTTACATCTTCTCTCAGAATTTTTCATACAAGTGAAATATTCTGAAATATTCTGAAATTTCTCATCCCATAATTTTTAGATTTTTAAATTTTTTAGATTTTTTATAACATTTCATCAGAAATTATACTTACAGAAAATCTTAAAAATCTTACGATATTTCATAATTAACATGTATGAAAAATTTTGAGAAAAGATGTAGAGTGTTTGAGAAATTTTCCAATTCGTATTAAAAATGTGAACAAGTTATAAAATTATAGAGAAATTCTGAAAAATTACATGAAAAATTCTGAGAAAAATTTTCAAAGAAATTAAAAAAATTTTATCTTTAACCGTAAGCATATAGCAAAGAAACATTTCTTTTAATTGGAAAAACCTTTTTCTGAGTATATTAGTGCAAGTTGCCGAATTATATTACTATGATAAAAGAACCATTATTTTCAAAGGCATCCGCAGAATTTTTTCTGGGGGCATGATCCAAAATATAATATATATAATATTGTTATTATATACATATAATATATATATATAATAATAACAATAAAATAATGTATCGCACAACTTTTTTTACACATAAGATTGGAAATAAGATCGTTTATGTTAAATACATTACTTTAAATATGAAGAGCCACTACAGTTTAAATGTTAAGATATTGAACTATTATATATTCATTTAAATGAATTAATTTCAGAAATGATTACGTGCCAATATGATCTCGGTAGTTTAAAGGCTTAGGACGCTCGCACGGAAAGAGATCCGGATTCGATTCCCAGTCGAGGCAATATTTTTCGCAATAAGTTTATTACAGTTTTTTAAGATTAAATTTGGGAAATTTGGGAGAATTATTAATAATTCAGATTGATTGCATTAAAAGTCCGATAATCACGCACTTATCATTTTTGAAATTAATTCATTTAAATGAATATATATAATAGTTCAACATCTTAACATTCAGACCGTAGTGGCGCTTCGCTATTTAAAGTAATTTTTTTATACATTTATATTCATATACATATGTGTACATATATAGCTTATAATTAAAAGTTTATTATTATTATTATTTCGAGAATTAAAATATAATATATAATATTATATTATATATGATATATAATTATATATATCATATATAATTACAAATGTATACATCTTTAGGCATTAAAAGCTTTCTCACCGTGACAAAGTAAATATAAAGAAACAGAAATTGTCACTCAGGAAAGAGCAAATGCCACTTTTGTCTCTTCTGGATTCCCAGAATTTTTATATATTTTTTAGACATATTATGCCGTCAATTTTAAAACTTAAAACTGCGCGTTCTTAAATTCATACAAAAAAAAGTCGCAATTTTTTCTGTCTATCAATATGGTTCTAGTTTACACCGAGCACTTAATGCGCACATATGTAATACTGGATTTGTCGCATTACATGCTCTAATATGTTTCAATAATATGCTCTTAGCATAGCTCCTACTCACTTCAATTCGCTCATTGGAGTGAATAGGAATTATAGTAGGAACATGAAGCATAAGAACATGAAGCATGTTGGAACATGTGACACGAACAAACCTACATTACTGTAGATGCTTTCCATTTGATGGCACAAGTAGACACGAGCATCTATATTTTTCTATCTTTCTTAGTATTCAATGAGTAATAAAGATACACACTTGTGTTAACTTGTGTCACTAAATGGAAAGCACTCGATATATACACTCTATATATTGTCACTCAGAGCGGCCGAAAACATCATAGTTTGTAGTTAGTTAGACAACTTCTCATTTCCAAAAATCATTTATTTTTAGATGATCCATAAATGCGGATGCGCACGTTTCTATTCAATTTTTATAATAATATCTGGAACTTAAAGTTTCGATGTAAAATATTGAAAATCAAATGATGTTTTGATATTTCAATTTATCGATGCGTATTGAAACATCTCTAATTGAAGTATTAAAAAGATCCGTTTTGATCAAAACTAGGATTTCTCTTATTTAATTGGATTTATTAAGTGCTATTTAATATAAGTATTTGACGTAAAAACATCGAAAAAAATCACACAAAAAAAGTCCTTTACTCTAAAGCAAGTTGATGTTTCTTTAAACAGATGATATATTCCCGATATATCATTTCCTCGTTGAACATTTTATATTCTGTATTTGTACAATGTCTGATTTGGTTGTCTTCATTGTCGATAAGAACATTTGATGTTACATTTTCAACCTGTTGGCTGCAATACCACGAATATTTTGTGAAAATGTATCGTGAATGTTTTATTCTCCCACACTTACCCAGTAAGTTGAAATAAGCTGCATGCGTGTGAGGTACATGCTATATGCATGGTATCAACAGCTACCATGATCGTTATACCCACCGTGATCATAATAGAAGTGTACAAAAAAATTGGTACAAAATATTTGTCTTGATCTATTCCGTATTCGCTATATATTGCGATATTTCGCAGACGCGATTTATTAAGAGGCAGTACAACATCGAGAAACATCGGTCCTAGTGACGGTATCATTATAAACATCGACATCATGGTGTACATTAATACTGCAAATTTGTGAAATATGCATTATTCTTTCAATAATAATCTTCTGCATTAAATCCGCGTTCGTTTTATTACTTTTTTATTCCTCTAATATAATCTACTTACTCGAGTAAGATACTGTAAATTTCTGCGATATGTGAGAGTAACTTTTCAAAATTCGAACTTCCAAATCATTTGTAAATATATTCCAATGACTTTCCATGATTTCATATAAATGATGAAACTATTTGTAAAAAACATTTCAAAGATCCAGGTGATATATTATAATTATCGATTTCAAAGATCCAAGTGATAGGGGAGACCGGGGCATCATGAGTCATAAAAATTCAAACTCAAAAGTGCATTTAAATATACAAATTTTTGTATCATTTTTTTTTAATAATTAAAGCATATTTAAAAATTTAATAAGTACATTTAATAAATATTTATTAGTTAAAAAAAAATAAAAACATATTTTTTAAAAAACGACCCATGATGCTCCATACCTGGGGTATCATAAGTCACACAAAATAGTAGGCAAGAAATAACGATGATGAAATTTGAAAAGTATTTTCAATTAACTACACATTCTTAGCATAGACATTAATATAATAAAATATAATTACAACTAATAATTATTAAATAATTATTTAAAATAGAAAGTTATAAGAAAACAAATGAGAAGTAACTATCAATATAAGATAAAAAATTTATTACAATAAAATAAAATTAATTGTTTAGAAGTATAAGCTGCTCTTTTAGTATATATATATATATATATTTTCTGTATTATCCCGTTTCATTAATGAATACTTAATGTATGACTCATAGTACTCCATTTACACATTTAATAGTATATTTAAACTATAAAAAATAAATTATTACTTGTAATGTAGTAAGTTGAGATGTGAAGAAACTTGCACCTTATCTTCATATATGTATCTTCTACTACAAAAACAATATTAAAATATTTTTATGCGATTAAAAAGTTATTATTGCTACGAAAACTATTAATAATCGATGCTTTTCGCTACAAAAAAGAAATTTAATCATTGCCATCTAAATAAAAAGTATGGGCAACGAAGTAACAGTTGTATTGTACAGTAGTATTAATTTAAACATTCTAGCTTATGTATAACAATTTAACAATCAATGACCCATCCTGTGATCAATGGTGCCCCGATTTCCCCTATATAAAATTTGTTTATAAATAAAAATATATTAATCTTGGATTTTATGGACTATCATCATTCTCTTAAGAAGTCCTCTTAAGAACGTACTCCTAAAACACTGATCCCAATATTTATGTCACAAATAAAATGCTTTTTAAAAATCTTTTTTTAATGAGTGAGTTTAACACTTCCTATGAAATTTACTAGGTATGTAAATATGAAATCGGAATTTACAATAGATGGCCATAGCTGTCAATGTAGTTGCCGTCAGACGGCGCCATTGACGTCATTTCCTTGTTCTGACATCTGACAAAGATTTTCAACTCACAACAATACAAGTTTTATACAACAATATAGTTTGTAACAGCGTTGAACATGTCGAATTTTGTGCCTGGAAACTACGATTTGCGGAGCATTGATTTTCTGTTACCATTTGAAGAAAACTGCTGCAGAATCGCATCGAATGCTTGTCGAAGTTTACGGTGAGCATGTTCTTGGTAAATCACAGTGTTTTTAGTAGTTTAAAAAATTCAAAAGTGACGATTTTGACATGAGAAACGAAGAACGTGGAAAACCACCGAAAAAGTTTGAAGAGAGCGAATTGCAAGCCTTATTGGATGAAGATGCTCAAACTCAACAACTCGCGGATCAATTGAATTGACACGAGAAGCCGTCTCCATACGTTTGAAATCCATGAGAAAGATCCAGAAAATGGAAAAATGGGTTCCACATGAACTGAATGAAAGGCAGCAGGAAAACCGAAAAACCACTTGCGAAATGCTGTTCGCCAGGTACAAAAGAAAGTCATTTCTCCATCGAATTGTGACTGGCGATGAAAAGTGGATATATTTTGAGAATCCTAAGCGTAAAAAATCATGGGTAACTCCAGGCGAACCATCGACATCGACCAAATCGCTATGGACGGAAAACAATGCTCTGTGTTTGGTGAGATCAGAAAGGTGTGATCTATTATGAGCTGCTAAAATCTGCGAAACCGTTAATACTGAACGCTACCGACAACAAATGATCAATTTGAATCAAGTTTTGTGTGAAAAACGACCAGAAAATCAAAAAAGGCAACACAAAGTGAATTTGCTTCATTGCTAATGCACCATCACACATAGCAAAACTAGTCAAGGAAACGATTGAGGCATTTGGTTAGGAAATACTTTCGCATGCGGCTTATTCACCAGACTTGGCTCTGTCCGATTACCACTTATTTGCATCGATGGGACACGCACTTGCTCAGCAGCGCTTCACTTCTTACGAAGATGTACGAAAGTGGCTAGATGACTGATTTGGCTCAAAAGACAACAATTTTTTTGGCGTGATATCCACAAATTGTCAAACAAGTGGAAAAAATGTATAGCTATTGATAGGCAATACTTCGAATAAAATATTTTTTATCATTTTCATGCAATAAACGTGTATTTTCTATTAAAAAATTCCGGTTTCATATTTACATACCTGATACACTACCTTAAATCTTCTCTATATAATCACCCTTCGAGATTTCTTTCTCTTTTTCAAGATAAAAATTAAGTTAAAAACAGATATTTTATCACTGCAAAAAAGAATCAAATTGAAGCAGTTTTAAATTTACTCGTTAAAAAATATTTTCATGATGAATTCCATTCGTGAAGTAGTTAAATCGACATGTATGCTCACTACTTTGAAAGTGATGATGGATAAGAATATATAAAGTTATATAATGTACTTTTATTTATAGACAAATTTTGAAACTTTTGAATATCTCGTATGTGTATAGGAAATATTATTTTAACGAAGAAAGTGAAAATATCTGTGTTATAAATATCTATAACGTCTATAATATAATTCAAACGGTTTTGATTACTTACCTTGTCGCGGTTCCAAATCTGATTTAAAAACTTTATGAGAAAAGCCAATGTTACGACCATTTGATACAGACTTTCAAAAATTACTTGTCCATTGTATCTATTAATATATAATGTTAATATCTACGGATAAATTAATTTTACAATTTGTCAGATATATAAAAAAAGTAATATTGTTTTGGCATGAGAGACATTTTAATTAATTGAATGTACTGAGAAAATAAAATACAATGACCGTATTACCTCGAATGGTAAGTAACTTATTTCAAGTATAAAACAGAACATTGGTAACAAACGTCTCGCGAGCTTACGTTGAAATGGCCAAAGTCCCAAGCACGACAAAAATATTCTATTGACATTATACTCTCGAAGTATATTTACTAGCATGATTCGTTTCTACTTATCTGAGAGCTGTAATAGAAATGAGGGAGCGCGAGTATAAGCTACAGTATATCGATCGATTTCGGCATGAGTTGAAAAGTTAGGTAGAATTATAAAATTACAGGATGTCATTTCATCATCACAGCGCAGATCATATTATTAGTGTCTCGAAAGCTATAGGCTATAATTTCGTTTGTAGAATATAATTTCGTGCACCTCTTCGGAGTGACATATGCGTGCTGATGTCGCGTAACACAACAAATAATCAAGAATACAAGAATAATATTAATGGAAAGCAATCACTCGAATTTTTTTTATTTCTCAATACTTTCTAATGCAGGCTGAGTTATTAATAAATACCTATTCGGTCGATTTCAAATATTTGTACAGCTTGAGAAGAAACGATGTTATTTTTACACAATATTAAGCATCTATTTATTAATATTTTATCAATATTAATATTTATTTATAATACTGTATTATGTTTATCACATGCTTATAATACAATGTCACATCAATGACATTATATTTTTATCAACATGTATAATACAATGTCACATCTCTATGTACTCTGCCGCTTAATAAGGCATTATATTTTTGTGCTTATCTATGTACTCTGCCACTTGATAAGGTATTCTATTCTAAATTACAAACCAGAGTCGGCTCAAGGTGTACAAATTGTGCACTGCGCAAAGATGCATTAAAGGGGGCCACCAGTAGTAACTTTTTAAAAAATCAATTTTTCATTCCGAATATTAATTACATGTGCTTGCTTCTATGAGATTTAATATTTTTCGAAATGTGTACTGTACAATTTAGAAAAACTGCATTACAAAATCTAGCATGGGTAACAAACTACTATCATCGGATAGTAGTTTGTTACCCATGCTATTAAAATGAATTTAGTATATATAAAGCCATGTCAAGCTATTGTAGCATCAGGATACCGATCATGTAATAATTTCTCTAAAGCGGAAAAAGTGAAAAATGAAAAATTGCTCTAATAACTTCAATAACACTTTTCACTTTTCACTTTTCCTAATAGAGAAAAAGTAATAAAACATAATAAATATCCTAAAAAAATAAAAAATTGCGTTTTCTCTAAAGATATTTAAACAATTGTTTAAAAAAATATCGCTTATTTAAAAGATAAATAAAAATGTTAAAGGTATAGTAAAATTCCCTTTGCGCAAAGGTACCTTGTACGTCAGCGGCGGCACTGCTATAAGTACGTATTTATAGATACGAATTGCGCATTGCACTCACAGTTACTACCTAATGATACTTGACAGTGCACGTTCAAACATGCAATTTCAAGAAGATTCCCGAATTTGTGCTTTTGTATCTCAAAGAACAGTTTTTATGAATAGTATTCAACCGGCTACATTGGTTGTAATAGATGAAAAAATACGGGAAATATTGTACGACACTAATGAAGATGTTGTACGATATTTATCACAGGTAAGTCCCGTATAAATTATTTGAGACAGGAGACGAAATGCGAATCGACGTGCATTTCAGAAATATCCCGGCATTGTGTTTAATGATTACGGCTCATTAGTGCTAATGCCTGGAATAGTAGACTCTCACGTGCACGTAAATGAGCCCGGAAGAATCGAATGGGAAGGATTTCACACCGCTACACAAGCGGCCGCGGCTGGCGGTGTTACTACAATCGCGGATATGCCCTTGTAACAATTTATATTCTCTTATAACTATTGTCTGAACGATAAAATTATTTTTAAACACATACTATATCTATCTCATATACTAATCTTTCTCATGATATAGAAATTCTATCCCGCCTACTACTACTTTGGATAATCTCAAAGTTAAAGCAAGGGAAGCGTATGCGAAAACATTTGTAGACGTTGCATTTTGGGGCGGTGTGATACCAGGAAATCAGGTATGTCTTGTAAATTTTTAGATAAATATATTTATGCATGCGAAATACATATGAACATACATAAAATTATCTTCAAAGAATAATAGTCTTAAAGTTGATCTAAAGTTGTTTTCGAAAATTCGAATAAATTAATCTTTAAACCACAGAAATGTTGTAAAATAAGACATGTTCGTACAACTTCAAATCGAATACAAAAACGTATAAATCATTTTCCATAAACCGCATATCAATTAACGAAACCTCGTACTTATTTATCGCGCCATAAATCAACCATGATAACGGAAATAATTTACAATAACGTAACAAAAAGGTCTTATCGGTCTGACCTACATATTCAATTCTACAACTGCATGCCCGAATTATTTTTAGTCTTTAAACAATCTTAATTATATATTAGTTATTGTCAAAAGTTGTGACAAAATATCACCACCAACTTCACAACACTAGTCGAAATGGTTAAGACATCCATCACGGAATGTAGAAAAGTTCAAATCAAATCATGACCGATATATGTCCCAATAAATTATTTACAGCTTTTTAAGATGCTTATTCTTTAGGATGCTTAGCATCAATTATTAAATTGCTTGAATTTAATTTGTGATATTATTGTACTATCCCAGTTTGGTTTAAAATTCCGTTTAAAGACTGAAAATGATTACGACGCACAGTAAAATGGGATGTGTATAAATTCACATTAAAATATTTAAGCATTAGCATCCATTTCAGATCGATAAGACCTTTTCGTTACTTATTGTGTATTCACATTGCGGTCTTAAGACACTTTGTTTAGAAATAAATTATCTGTAACTACGTGGCATAATACTTCTGTAAATAGTTATATTACAATTGTTAATGATTTTAATATTTCGATAGAAATAAGTATTCCTCAAAGTATCTGAAAGAAAATTCCAAAATAAACATTAAGATTTTGACGAATTTTACTTTAAAATTTGTTCTTATGTTGTGGACAGAAGAATATTAACACATGCACAATTAAAGCCTAATTTATTGAAATTAGTTCATTTATTATTAATTTATTATTTGAAATAACTTTTAACAAAATTATACCGAGTGCGAAAATTGCAAAATGGTAAAGGACTTTTCCACTCAGTTTAGTCCCAAAGACCTTCCTGTAAATTATTGTTAGACTCTATTGTTAGTCTCGCTAGACACCCTGTATATTAAAATACATTTGTAAATGTGTATGTAATATATAAATATATTTAAGAATATAAAATAATTATTACACGCTTAAAATGCATTCTGGGTTTTGTCTATTAATTTCTTACAAGAATAAACACAGGATCATCAGTTGCAGTACTTCCATAATTATAAACGTAAATCTGATTTTGTCAAGTTGATCTAACGTATAAATGATCTGTAATAAAAATCAAAAATATTTTCAAAAAATTGACATAATGATATAATACAATGTTTTATTAGAATATTTTTTATATGTTAATTTTATATGTTAATTTTATATGTTAATTTATAGAATATTTTTTATATGTTATAATATTATACTTTATACAAAATTCAATAACGTTTGTTTTATGTTTAGGAATTTATTAAAACGACATCCAGCAAATGTCAAACAGTTATATTACTGTTAATTATTTGATGGGACTATTTATTTTTTAAAAATCATTATTTAATTCTTATTCAAATTAGACTTTTGAATTAAGTTGTATCAATCAATGATACTATAAGAAGAATACACCGTTTGATGTATCGACAAAAAAATGTCAATCAACCAATTAAGTCAACTCATTACATTATATGATACATTATATGATATATACGAGGTATTCGATAAGAAGTTTGTTTTGACAAAGCGCTTGTGTGTAGATAGAGCGAATTAAATTAAGTTCGAAAAGTCCTCTACCACATTTTGCAATTTTCGCAATTTTTTTTAGTTATCTAATGAATAGAATTTCTAAAATCGATGCATAAAACAACTTTAAGATATCTTTAAACGTTTTTTAAGAGGATCCTAAAGCCGTCTGTATTACCGACTAATCATATAATTTTTGTTATAACAAATACTTCTTTCTCTTCCACAGGATTCGAAAAGCCTTTTCCAAGATTAAAGTATATTACGCATTAATACGTGTTTGTAGATGAAGTTTATCTTCATTGAGAAAGATCAAAAATTTCAAAATTGTATACTTTACTATTTCTTAGTATAACATGGCATCTCAAGCTGTCAAGTCGTGACAACATTTGCTTGATACGAAAGTTTTGCAATCTGTTACTTACAAAATAATAATTCACAAACACGTAGTTTGCACGAACAAATACAACGTCGAGTTCTTAGAATTAGACGCTTCATTGCAACGAATTTGTTATACGAAAATTGACAAGAATGTGAGACTGCGTGTATCGTAGATTGCGTGAGATATTGGTGTGATAATATATAAAAATATGTTGATGCGTGGCGCGTGGCGCGACCTCTGATGACTTCATCAGAATTCAAGCTTAAGATCCCCTTAAAAAACATACATATTTTTAAGACATTTCATAAAATAACTCTAAAAGAAATTTTAAAGTTAAAGTTATCTTATGTATCGATTTTACCGTCTATCTTTAGAAATTAATATTTCGTTCATTATGTGCATATCTCGTCATATTGTAAAAATTGTACAAAATGGTCTTCTCTAGAGGACTTTTCGGACTTAGTTTAGTCTGCTCTACTTACACATGAATCAAAACTTTATCAAAACTTATCGGACTTACCTCACTTATCTGTATAAGTCTTGAGAAAAATGGCGTTGAAAAGTTCGGCTTTACACTTAAAGTAAAGTGTTTAACACAAGCTAATATTTTCTTAAATTAACACATAATATATTTTCTGATATATTTTTTCGACAGAATTCAATGCTTTTTCAAGTCACATTCGCATTTTTACTTATGTTGTATCAATGTTTTATTCACTGCTTACGATTCTTACGAAATATTTCTTAAAATGCCATCTCCATCCAAAAATTTATCAAAATGTGTATCGTATGCGTTGTCTGCGATATATACACATTTATCCAAGAATACATACATGAGTACACATGAAATTATTAGTATTATTATATATTAATATTATATATTAATATTATAACGATTATTCATCATAAGTATAGCAGCAGTGTAATAAAAAATTGACACAAAAAATATTCGTTTGTATCTGTTTTAAATTCAACATCGCTAAAATTCATGAACGCAACTCGTTAAAAGTGATTTAATATGTAGCAACGTTACTGTTAAAGAGATTACTACATATAAACATTGAACTTAAAGTACGTCATGACTATGCAATTTCGCGAAAAACATGTTTTTTGCATTAATAATCTTAAACGGATCATATTTCGTAATTTTCACTATTTTTGCTATCGCCATTCTTTCAAAAATTGTGTAACAGTAATTGCGTATCCAAATAAAATATTATAAATTTTCGCGATATGATAAAAATTTTTTAAATTATAACGATCAAAAGAATAAATCAAAAGAATTAGAAAATTCATTCGTGAATATATCTTAATAATAATTCACGGTTTCGTATAAACAATTGATTACAACAGTGGAGTGTATATTGCAGTGACTTTCTTACATATACAAAAAAGTAACAAAAAATAACGAATTATTATTTTGTAACTAACAGTAACAAATTTCTTTTTAGAAACAATAACGATAACGTGTTATTTTTATGAAGTAACATTGTTTATCATGAAAGTGAAAACGCATCCTGCGCTCTTATCGTTTTTATGATTTTTTTTATTATGCTTATAACAGTTAAAACAAATTGTGATCAATAAAATCGCAAATGTCACAAATATTTTAAAAGGTTTTTTTTTAAAGTGCTTTTTGTTAAATACCAGGTATGTAAATATGAAATCGGAATTTTTTTATAGAAAATACACGTTTATTGCATGAAAATGATTGCATAAAAAATATTTTATTCGAAGTATTGCCCATCGGTAGCTATATACATTTTTTCCACCTGTTTGACAATTTGTGGATGCCACGCCAAAAAAATTGTTGCTCTTTTGAGCCAAACCAGTCATCTAGCCATTTTCGTACATTTTCGTAAGAAGTGAAGCGCTGCTGAACAAGTGCGTGTTCCATCGATGCAAATAAATGGTAATCGGACAAAGCCAAGTCTGGTAAGTAAACCGCATTTCCGAAAGTATTTCCCAATCAAATGCCTCAATCGTTTCCTTGACCAGTTTTGTTGTGTGTGATAGTGTTATCATGAAGCAAAATCACTATGTGTTTTTTTGATATTCCAGTCGTTTTTCACACAAAGCTTGATTCAAATTGATCATTTGTTGTCGGTAGCGTTCAGTATTAACGGTTTCGCCAGGTTTTAGCAGCTCATAATAGATCACATCTTTCTGATCTCACCAAATACAAAGCATTGTCTTCCATCCATAGCGATTTGGCCTTGCAGTCGATGTCGATGGTTCGCCTGGAGTTACCCATGATCTTTTACGCTTAAGATTCTCAAAATATATCCACTTTTCATCGCCAGTCACAATTCGATGGAGAAATGACTTTCTTTTGTACCTGGCGAGCAGCATTTCGCAAGTGGTTTTTCGGTTTTCTTACTGTCTTTCATTCAGTTCATGTGGAACCCATTTTTCCATTTTCTGGATCTTTCTCATGGATTTCAAACGTATGGAGACGGCTTCTCGTGTCAATTCAATTGATCCGCGAGTTGTTGAGTTTGAGCATCTTCATCCAATAAGGCTTGCAATTCGCTCTCTTCAAACTTTTTCGGTGGTTTTCCACGTTCTTCGTTTCTCATGTCAAAATCGTCACTTTTGAATTTTTTAAACTACTAAAAACACTGTGATTTACCAAGAACATGCTCACCGTAAACTTCGACAAGCATTCGATGCGATTCTGCAGCAGTTTTCTTCAAATGGTAACAGAAAATCAATGCTCCGCAAATCGTAGTTTCCAGGCACAAAATTCGACATGTTCAACGCTGTTACAAACTATATTGTTGTATGGAACTTGTATTGTTGTGAGTTGAAAATCTTTGTCAGATGTCAGAACAAGGAAATGGCGTCATTGGCGCCGTCTGATGGCAACTACATTGACAGCCATCTATTGATAAATTCTGATTTCATATTTACATACTTGCTAGAATCTAAATAATCTTTAATTAACATGGTCACTAAAAATTATGCAAACATTATATCAGGACTAAAAACATTCTATAAAATGTACAGAACTAATTAATTTTTGAGTGATAAGAATGTTGTGAAGTAGGATATGCCCATTCATACTACCTTAAATCAAATACAGATGTATAATTGTTTTCTTTGCAAGAAAATTTTAAAATTTTTGCACTTACTGCAACAAAAGTCGCCATTGATGATGAAAATAAGTTACCAGCTGTTAAACCACAAAGTATAAAACTTCTATGAAGAGTCGTAATTAACAGCGATTTTAATCTCGGTGAGAATGTATATCACACAGCATATCTATGGAAATAATAAAACTTTAAGGTCACATAAGATTTTTAGAAATAATTATATCTTATTATAAGAAAATATAATATTTGTATGTATTATATATATATATATTATATGTATTTATATGTATTTATATATTATACATATATATTATTATATATTATTATACATATATGTTATTATATATATTATTATATATTATTATATATTATTATATATTATTATATATATTATTATAATATATATTATTATTATATATATTATTATTATATATATATATATATATTACATATATTTTAAGAAAGCCTCCTATTATGAGATAGGCGCCTAATATAGCGGCGTTTCTGCTAAACTAATAAACGCTATTTATTAGTTCCATCATGAATTTATTGCTCTTAAATTGAAAACTACTTAGTAGAAAATTCATTATTAGATCATGTCTGTATAAAAAAGTCATTATAAAAAAAGATTTTAGAATTTGGACGTCTTCAAGTTTCATTGAGATAAGACTTTAAACCTTGTTTATTATTTAATAAATAAATATTTGGCAATAAATTTTTTATGTAGTGATAAAGTAAGGTCGTACTAATAGAAAAATATGGGATATGTTGAATTGTTTAATTTTAGAAGTTAAATTTGATGATCGTAAAACCATAAGGTGTGAAAATCGTAATATGAGATACCCAGGGTATTTCTAATATGAAATAATTCATACGCCTATGTATAGTGAAAATCGTTGCTAAAGAGTAAATGTTATTATACAATAAAAAGGATAACGTCGAGTGCCTATTTCTGCGATGCTCGATTTCAATTATCTGAAGACGAATTCTAAGTATAATCTATTACATGCTCATTTTTCACTCACGCTGGCTGTTTGTTTGCATTTTAGAAATAAAGTTTAAAATTGCAATACTAATATATTTTGCGTTTTATTATCGATTTCTCTGAGTATCTCATATTAGGAGCACAATTTTTTGACTTTATGATTTGCTCACTTTTTAATTTAAAAAAATTAATTTCTTTAATTTAAAAAAAAATGGAATTAGAATTAAATTTTATAACGTTATTTTAAATTCCCTTCAAAATAATTTATTATTTTTTTAAATTCTGCCCATAGACTTCTAGCATTTATCCAAAATGAACTCAGTATCTCATAGGAGTCTTTCCTTTACATATGCATATGTACACTTTTTATTATAATCTTTCCGTTAAAATGCGTGCAAATATATATATTAATTACAAATTATCTTTTCAAGGAAGCTTCAGAAAATTTGTATGTACATAAACTGTATAATATATAATTGTATATTTGTTTGTATATATATATATATATATATATATATATGTTTATAACTAATTTATGCATAATATAAAGAAATAAAAACCTAAAATCTTGCCATAAGAAAAAATAAAACTTTATACTTATTTCGAAATACAATATTTATAAACAATATATTCAAAACTTTTTAAATAGGAAAAATAAATTTATTTAAAATATGCATAAAAATATATACAAGGCTAAATAAAATACATCAATCATTAAAGTATTTGAAATACAAAATATTGTCAATCTTAGTACTTGAAATACAAAATACAAAATATAAAAACTATATTTCAAAATCAAGTATAATATATCTAAAATATGTGCAACCCTGAATATACATATGACAACTAATATTTTATATCTGGAATTTCTATCAACATTAATGATAAATATCAAATGCAAATAAAATAGTAAAATTCTTATATTTAGTAGAACACATTTTGACTTTCATCTAATAATTTTTGATCAGGATAACATAGGATCATGAGCTGCAATAATGAGCCTATGATTACAATAATATATTTTAATAGTTTCTCAAATTGATCAAATATGTATATAATCTACAATATAAAAAATTTAATATATTATAAATTTTTTTAATTCTTAATATTTGTTAATTGTAAAAAAAATATTTAACGTTTATTAATATAATATAAGTTAATAAATATAAGTTGTAATTATTTTCTCCTTTTATTGTATAAAAAATAAAAAATATAATAGCTTATAATAATAATATAAATAATAATATAAATATATATATTATATAATATATATTATAAATAATAGCTTATGATATTTACTTTAATTCCAACCAGACTTATAACTACAACAGCAAATAATAATGATATTAATGCCACTATTCGATACATTGAATTTAATATATCGACAAATCTGTAAAGAATAATAATATATTAATATATTAATCTATATGTATATTACAAATGTATTATGCAGACTATTACAAAAGATTCTTTTTTAATTCTTTATTCTAAAACAAATTGATATTTCTTCAAACATATAACATATTTCTTGTATATCATTTGCCAATTTGTACAATGCTGTTCATAGAAAATCCATGTTCAATATTTTCACTAACTTCTATATCCTCTTTTGACATTATTTTCACAAATTGTTGACTGCGAAATAAAAAAAATTAATTCTCATAAAATTTACGATTTTCTGGACAGAAGAATCAAAAGAAAAGTTAATTGTGTACATATACCTAATGATTGAGAACAAACCACAAGCATGAATGGTACGAGTAATATATATAGTTTCGATACTAACCAAAATAATTATACCCATCACAACTGTAATCATATTGCAAAGAATTGGTATGAAATACTTGTCCTTATCTCCATTCAATAGGCAATACGAAAAATCGTGGTCGTGATTCATTAAGAGGCAATATAATATTGAGTAATATCGGTTTAAATGGAATTATTATAAATATTGCTGTCATGAAGTATAATGTAACTGCAGTTTTAGTAAAAACATTGTTATATATTTTATATATTTATATATTTATATATTTTGTATATTTATTATTTATATATACAATTTATGCAAAATTATGAATAAATAATATTTTTAATACAAAAATTATATAAACATCTGATTCTGTCAACAAAAGAAATCTTTTTTACGAAGTTTTTTTATTAAATTTATATCTATATTTTTTAACATATAGTACTAACTTATCTATATATATTCTTTGTATGTACTCACTCGAATAAAATATTGTAAATTTTCGCGATAAAAGAGAATAATTCTTAAGAATACTCAATTCACTTGTAAATGTATTCCAATAGCTTTCTATTGCTTCGTATAAATATCGTGAGCATAATAAATAATTTCATTAAAGTAATAATTAAAAAGAATGATTATTAAGTAAATCGATGATATTTTTTACATAAATACCTTATTATAGTTCCAAAACTCGTTTCATAGTTTAATGATGAATATGAATATACAAGCATGATAAGAAGTTTCAAAAACTTTGCGTATTTTTCCAATTATCATATAATGCTAATATCTAAGCGTAATATTAATTATTCTAAGTTATTAATTATGTTTTATATATAAAAAAGTATATTTAAAATAACAATTACATTTTATTCATTACTTGCCCGGAAAAAAATAGTCTGTATATAATTAAGTATAAATATATATCATAAATAAATATATGAGAAGTTGAAATTATTTTTGACTTTCGAAATGTCAATAAAACAATAACATCCAATAATGTTGATGAAAATAAACAGTATGATAGAGAGAGAGAGAAAAAGAGAGAGAGAGAGAGAACGCAAAACCAATATATTTTTATAATTTGTCTTAACAATTTTCTATCATTGGATGTTATTTTTATTTTAATATATGTATGATATATATATATATTAATTATATAAAGTTATATATAATTATATATAATATAGTTATATATAATTATATATAATCTCATAACTTCTTCATCATTTATTCTTATGAAATATTTCTGAAAACGATCCAAGTATCTATCGTATACGTAATATACTTACCCGAAAATTAAAAATAAATTACATGAGCAAATGTAAGATGCATGTATCATTATGGTATCTATCATTATGCTTATACCCATTAAAGTTATAGCAGTAGAGTAATAAAAATTCGGCATAAAGTATTTATAATTACTCTAAATTCAATATCTAAGATTCGTTAAGAAGCGATATATCAACATCATTGTCAAAGGGATTATTATAAACATTGAACTTAAAAAATATATTATAACTGTGCAATTTTGCAAAAAATATGTTTTTTCATTAATAATCTTAAACATATCATATTTCGTAATTATCACTATATTTTTGCCATTCTATAAATTGTGTAACACTATTACACTAATCGCATATTCACTCGTATAAAATATTGCGTATTTATTCGTGTAAAATATAATTTTTCGCGTAAGATAGAATTTTTTTAGAATACTATCTTCTAATTCAGTTCAATATATCCTAATGATCGTTAATGCTGTTAATCTCGTATGCAACAAATTGATTGTAATAATAGGATATTCTAATAAAAATTATACTGAAATAACAATTAAGAAATTTAAGTGATATACAATTTAGAAAACTTATCTAGAGTAAGAGCTACATATGTCAAATATATTGGCGCAAGTTTGCTTGTGCAAGTTTACTTGAATAGCTTACGTGTATAGCAAAAAACGGTTATAACTGTACAATTTTCTGCCATACACGTTTCAATTTATATATATATATATATCTGCACACACTGTGCAATTTTTTGCCACACATTAAGCCCGATATTTCATGTGTGATACAACAAGGCTTTTCAAGTCTGTTGATTGGTTGTTGAGGACAGAGAAGAGAAGTCTTCGGATCTCTTCGTCGTACACATGAAATATCGACTTCTGGATTTATGCCGCGCAAGGATTTATGACACAAGTCAGGAAAAATAGAAAGAGAGTGAGACTATTTGGCACAATCACTCTAGTATATGTTTTTAGGTTGTATTAGTATTGTGTTATAGTATTGTGTTATTTCAGTTTTTTTATTATTAATATTAATAAAATTATTGACAATTGAATCAATTTGTCAATGTAGTAAGTAACGCAGTCATATATCATAATCCACATAAAATGATTATATAGAAGGATTACAAGAAGCTTTATGTTATTTGGTGACACTTAAGTAGAGGGATAATTAGCAATGGAATATAAAAAAAAAACAAGTATTTAGCTCTTATACTTTTTGTTCAGTTTGATAATAGAAAGTTTTTGTAATAACGTGAATTCAGATACAGTGAAAAAGTCATGTTATCCTTTTCTTAATTAATTATTAAAAAGAACATAATCTGACTTTAGTATTCACCATATCTGGATAAACGGTATTACAAAAAGTCTCTATTGTCTTGTATTTTAAATATTTAGGATATACGGTATTTTTAGCGAGTGGAATTTATGTCCAAAACATACAAAGTACATAATTGGATTCAATATTTAAATGCAATAAATGCATTACATGGAATATGTATCTTATATCATAACACTTGTAACTTGTACAAACGATTATAATTACAATATTATCTATTATTTCGTATATGAAATATGACTGCGCGAGCGTGGTAGCAGACAGCGCATCTACTACTGCTAAAGAGCCTAAATTCGATCCCCTGTAGAACCGAAAATTTTCGCAATATTTTTTTTTAGTTACTCAATGAACAAAATGTATAAAATTGACGTATAAGACAGCTTTAAGATATTTTTAAGAATTCTTTAAGAAAAATCTTCAAAGTATTTCACAAAGAACACGAAAAGATATCTTAAACTTATCTTATACATCGATTTTATCTGACAATATTTAGAAATTAATATCTCGTTAACTGTTGCGAAAATTGCAAAATGATAGAGGACTTTTCAACTTAATTTTTTATTAGGAATAGCACTGTATGATTAGTGGGCGTTACTTTAGTTACATTCTATATAACGTTACTGATATTGTTACTATCATAACGAGTTAGAAACCTCCCTATCAAAAATTGCCATTTGAAATCCGTGTTTAAACTGTAGATCCCCATATACCTTGTGTATGATCAGTAGGCACGCAAGTATATGAGAGGTAGACTCCTACACGTGCTGGTAACAGCGTACATATTGTAGCACTTGAAGAAGAAGACTTCATATATATATATATATTGGGTTGTTTGGAAAGTTCGTGCCGCAAAAAATTTAAATTTAATAAATGAAATTAAAAATTTAAATCTTTTGCGTTTCAATTTTCCTTCAAAAAAAATTATATATATATTGTGTGTGTGTGTGTGTATATATATATATATATATATATATATATATATATACTATATACATATATATATATATATATAGTAGTGTTACGTACTATAAGTAAGTAGACGTAGAACACGACGTAGGTAGGTAGGTAGTAGAAGTAGA
>NW_012130095.1:1871255-1879654 GCF_000143395.1 Atta cephalotes
GTACAAAGGGAAACTAAAAATTCTTATACTATTTTGAGATACTCGCTATAGTTTTACGAATTAAGAAAGAATGTCTAAGCCAATATGCGATTAAGCCGCGCCGCGCGAATTCGTAGGACGACCCACTCAATCGGCGGCGGCGGCGGCGGCGCGCAGGGAGAGGGAAGTAATGCTTCGTTGCCTAGCACAGCCTGGCATGATGGTTCTGTGTTTCGCCACATCGCGCCTACATTACCCAAAAATGTTATTTTAGTTTTTCCTTATATTTCTTATTATTAAAATCACGTTATTTAGCATGATTAAATACTTTTATTATAAAAAATTATTATTATCTATAACATATTGCTCATCGGATATTGCTTAAAATCGGAGAGCAGCAGTTGGATCCTTTTCCTTCTAAGTTACAGATTTTTTTAATGTAATGAATATGGGCATTAAATTTGTTGGATAGTTTAATGAAAATAAACTAAAACACTCAATGTTCAATTAGTGTTTTTTAACAGTGTTTTTTACATTTCAGTTTTCAGTTACTACAAACTTAAACATCTCATTAACGTATAAATAATCTTTTTAGTGACAGAAAATTTAAATGTTATTCATCAGTGAACATTAAAGATTAATAAAATTTAAGAACGTTTCTAATGATGTACAATTAAACTTGTTAAACAGTAAGAAACATGTGAAAAAAAATCTCAGTTAAATGCGTCATTGTACATGAAATAATATATCTGGATTTACAATGTAGCGACTATCTACGCGAGCTTATACTATAATTTCAGTGTATATGCATTAATATGTCAAAAAATAAAACTCCGACTAAATATAGCATAAAACGACGCGACGAAATGTGTCTCGAAGTAATTAAATAGAAACAATATATAATAAAGCAAGCGGAAAGGTATCGCGACGATCAGCATATGCTTTGCGTAATTCTCTAATTAATTACATCGCTTAACATATCTATAATTGTGTTAAAACATATTTAATCGTGCTAAATAACGTAATTTATAATGATAAGAAATGTTATAATGATAAGAAATATAAGGAAAAACTAAAATAACATTTTTGGATAATGTAGGCGCGATGCGGCGAAACACATAGAACCACCATGCCAGGCTGTGCTAGGCAACGAAGCGTTACTTCCCTCTTCCTGCGCGCCGCCGCCGCCGCCGCCGCTCGAGTGGGCCGTCCTACAAATTCGCGCGGCGCGGCTTAATCGCATATTGGCTTAGACATTTCCTTTTCTAATTCGAAAACTATAGCGAGTATCTCAAAATAGTATAAGAATTTTTTTGTTCCCTTTGATCCATTCTCCACCCCCAATGTGGCTCGTACTCATCTTATGAGACACCCTGTGTATATATATATATATATATAGATATTTCTCGTTGTTATTCATCAATAAATATATTTTATAAATTGTGTCATGTCTTACTTCTAAGCAGCATTTATAAATCTTGAGCGTACATCCCACTTAAGAGTAGTCGTGTATCCCATTTCTATAGAATGTACAGCAAAAATGCAAGTGTTTCAAAGTTTTTTTTTTTTAATATAATAAATAAACATTTCGGATTCCTAATATTTTTTTCATATTAGTAAATATTGATTGATAAACAGTAAACAATTATGATTGGTATAGTTTATTTATTTTAAATATAGTAAATAATACTTTATAAATTAAGTTTTCTTAAGGTGTGATGTATATATATATTAGGTGTAGTAAAAAGAAATCCATTATTTCCTGTAGTAAAAAGAAATCCATTCAATTTCATGCAAAAATAATGGATTTCTTTTTATTACACCTAATATACCAGAGTTATCCTATGTCGGGATTCGGAACTCCAAATATCAGCTTTATAAATGCGGTTGTTATGACAAATTGATATAATAGCAATCTTCAAAAATCATTTAAGCATCTTGATCATACAACATTAAAATCTACATATAATGCCAATTTATATGAATCGAAAAACGTGCTATAACAGTCTGTATGATTGTCTAAATAATTGACTCTCATTATTTTGAATGAATAAAAATTATTTCAAATATAAGGCGAAGTTTCACTAACGAATTTCTTATTTCTCTTTCTGTTAAAGATTTATAATAAACGTGACAGAAATATTTATTAACATTATATTCTCATAGAACACGCACCAATATTTTGTTTATTTAGTAGTTGATACGAATGACGCATGTGTTATCGTTTGTCCAAGCTGTCAGAAATTACAGAATGTCAGGAATCGCCAGTACGAAGAAACTGTCTCCATCATAATATTATGTTAGTATCAATTGACATTTTTTTTTCTCTCATATTCCAAGTATTTTTCGCATATTCTTTGCAACATATCATACATTGAAATAATGATATCGCGTGACATAGTAAAAACGCAAGTAAACCATGAGAATGAGAACCACATTCTGCCTTCTGTGTTATCGTTTTATTAATGTCTTTTTTTACGTTAATAATTCATAGCTTGAATTGACTATTAAAATTATAAATGTGAATTTTTTAATGTGCTTTTTATTAAGCGGAATTTAAATAGTTTCTAATTAATTCTCTATTGTTCAAAGATTTTAGCACAAGAAGAAAGCTCCATAAAATGTACGGAATTGATTAATCTTTGAATGATAAAAATGTTGTGAAATAGGATATGCTTGTTCGTAATACCTTAAATAAGATACAAATGTATATATATGAATTGGTTTTGTACATCGCAAGTAAAAATTTTACATTGTTGTACTTACTGTAGCAAAAGTCCCAATTGACATTGAACATAAGTTACCAGCTCTTAAACTGCAAGGTACTAAACTTCTGTGAAGAGTTATAATTATCAATGATTTTAATCTCGGTGAAAATGTATACCATTCTACAGCGTATCTGTAAATATTAATTTAATAATTCGTTTTTATACAGATTATTATAAAAATCTAATTTAAAAATCTAAACTTTTATATATTTTAAATATTTTTTTATATCTTTCTCATATAAAAGATATGTAAAGAAGATGCATGCATATACGTTTATCAATTACAAATTAATTTTTCAAGAAAAAAATCTGTATTTACGTAAATTATATATAATATATAACTGAATACGCAGAGAAATGATTAATCAAATCAATGTTAATTCGAGTACTGTTAAATGTTTTTGTTCTTTTCATCGGAATATGAATATTTGTCTGAAAAAGTGACCCCAAAAAAGGGATTTTTTTCCGTTTTTTGAATTCTCAATTTTTGTTTTGTTAAACTGTGCCAAATGATATCCTATAAAGATATTAATTACAAAGAATTTCAGGTTGAAGCGATAATTGTTATTATAGCTGGAGGGGAGGAAGGAGGGATCACGTATTATATCTATATGAAAATTTTTTTTTTACATTTTCAGCTCTGATAATAATTGTTATCTCAATTTTAAACTTTTCTGTAATTAATTTGTAATTAATTTATTGTTTCAATATAAGGTAAAATTTGGCATACAATTCAGTTTCAAGGGTCCAAAAAACAGATGATTTTTGGAGTCACTCTTTTTATTATGTTTTAACCAATTCTATACACTGAATGTACAATATATACATGTATTGCTTTTGATCTTTAATTTTGAATATATATATTTGTCCGAAAGACGATAGAAATTTTATAAAAATAAGTGGAGAAGATTATACTCGGCGAAGATAAGTCTTGGTGCTAATTATTTCTGTTAATTTTACAATTTTTAGTTCAAGCAAATTGTTCGCCAACTATTTGTTGGTCTTTAAACACAGTCCTAAATTCAGTTTAAGACTGAAACTGGATTATGTACTATTACAAATAAGTAAATTGACAAACAATTTAATATTACTAATACTAATGACCATAAAACACTGTAAAGAATACATTTCGAAAAATATCACTTCAGTTGGAACTTGAATCTGGATTTTCCTTATTCCGTATAGGCGACTTAGTAATTATCAAGATATAAGATAAATATACCAGTTAACAGTTAGTGAGTGACCCAATTCGTTTGACAAATTGATACAAAATTTTAAATATTAAGTTTTTAATGATATGTAAGACTCAAAATAAATTTGTTGTTTATAAAAATTTAATAACACATTTATTTAGAATATACTTTAGCAGTACATATTATTAAAAACTTAATATTTGAAATGTTTTATCACTTTGTCCAACAATTGATTCATGTTTACTAACTAGTACATTTATTTATGTGATGATATTAATCACATAAATTGCTTGTCATTTATTTTATGATATTATACAATTCTTTTCTACTGGATTTTAGTTTAAGCCTGTGTATTAAAATTGACAAATAATTAGCACACAGTTTACTTAAACTAGAAATTACAAAATTTACACAAACGTATTTATTAGATACCAAGATTCGCCTTGACTAAATGTAGCCTTCTTTGCTTATTTATGTTGAATATTTCTCGATATTGTTTTATAAAAATATTTATAATGCTGAATTAACAAGCAACAATTATAATGAAGTAAAAAAATGACCAAAATATCAATCAGTATTTAACATAGACATTTATCGATATTGATTTGATATTAATTTAATTCTACTAATCATTTCCGGTTGAATAAATATATGTACATGTTCTAATGATGTATATAGAGGGTCTATATACATCCGGCTATACATGAGGTTAAAAATAGAATAGGAGCCGTATTGGAAGATCAAGGGGAACAAAAAAGTTTTATATCATTTTGAGATATTCGCTGTTTTCGAATTAAAAAAGGAAACGTCTCAGCGAATGTGCGGTGAGGCCGCACCGCGAGAATTCGTAGCATTGCTCCTCGGCCTATTGCTCCTCACTCGATAGCGGCGGTGGCAGTGTTCTTTGTTCCCTTTGATCCATTCTATGTCCCCAATGCAGCTCCTATCCTATTTTTGAGACACCCTGTATTATATTTATATATGAATAGTTTATGCACAAAATGAAAAAACAGAAATTTGAAATCCTGCAATAAGACAAACGTTGTATTAATTTTTAAATATAATAGATGTATAAATATAATATTAAGTACTTTTTAAACCGAAAAATCATATTTTCCAGAATATATATAAAAATATATAATAATCATTTGCATCTGGAATTGCTATTAGCATTAATGATAAATATCAAATTAAGCAAAAGAGAAAAATTCTTACATTTGATAGAACACATTTTGACTTTCATCCAATAATTTTTGACCGGGATAACATAGGACTATCAATTGCAGTATTGTGCCTATAATTATTACAAAATATCTGAGTAGCTGCTCAAGTTTATCCAACTCGTATATCATCTATAATATATAAAATATAGTATATTATATTTTGTTTAACTTTTAATATTTATCAATAAGTAGTGTTAATTTTTTCTTTTTTACAAAAGTAAACAGTTTATAAATAATAATAATATCAGGTGTACAAGTATGAAATGACGATTTGAGAAACAGATAGTGCACCAATGCAGTGTGAAGTACAAAGATTTAACATTATACACCATTTTATTGTACAACAAGTGTCAAACGCGCAAAGTGATTTGATTGAAAAGTATTTGCATAGTATTGTGTTGCTGTGTTTAATATGACGAAATTTGTACCAAATAAGGAGCATTCGCGGAGCATTAATTTTTTGTTTTCATTTGAAGAAAACTGCTGCGGAATCACACCGATTACTTGGAGAAGCTTATGGTGAACATGTTCCATCGCAAAAAAACGTGTAAATGATGATTTCAGCGTTTCAAAATTGGAGATTTCGATGTTGCAGACAAGGAACACGGAAAACCGCCCAAAAAGTACGAAGATGTGGAATTGCAAGCATTGCTGGATGAAGATGATTCACAAACACAAAAACAACTCGCAGAGCAATTGAGCGTTAGTCAACAAGCTGTTTCCAATCACCTACGAGAGATGGGAAAGATTCAGAAAGTTTCGGCAGATGGGTGCCATATGAATTGAACGAGAGACAGATAGAGAGGCGCAAAAACACATGTGAAATTTTGCTCGAATGATACAGAAGAAAATCATTCTTGCATCGTATCGTTACTGGGGATGAAAAGTGGATTTTTTTTGAGAATCCCAAGCACAAAAAATCATGAGTAGACCCAGGCGCACCATCCACATCGATCGCAAAACCGAATCGCTTTGGCAGGAAGACGATGCTCTGTGTTTGGTGGGACAGAAGAGTATGGTCTATTATGAGCTATTGAAGCCTGGCAAAACGTTAATACCAAACGCTATCAACAACAATTGATCGATTTGAACTGTTCGCTGCTTAAAAAACGACCAGAATACCGAAAGAGGCAACACAAAGTCATTTTTCTCCATGACAATGCTCCATCACATACGGCAAAACCACGGAACACGTTGGAAGCATTCAGCTGGGAAGTTCTACCCCATGCAGCTTACTCACCAGACTTGGCTCCTTTCGATTACCACTTGTTTGCATCGATGGGTCATGCACTTGCTGAGCAGCGCTTTGGTTCATATGAAGATGTGAAAAAATGGCTCGATGAATGGTTCGCGGCAAAAGGGAAAGATTTTTACTAGCGTATCCACAAATTGCCCGAAAGATGGGAAAAATGTGTAACTAGTAATGGAGCATACTTTGAATAAATTTCTTTTTATCATTCTTCCGAATTTAACGTGTTTTTTTTGGGAAAAAAATCGTCATTTCATACTTGTATACCTGATATACTGTAATGTTTACTAGAACTGGAGCGAGACTTATAATTGCACCACATGAAAGTAATGACGTTAATGCTATTATTCGGTACATTGAATTCAGTACACCAGCGAACCTGTAAAATAATATTAATATTTATTAAAATTTCATATAAATATTATGTATATACGATAATATTTATTATACAAAGTATGACAAAACTATTTTTTTTTTAATTCTTTACTTTAAAGCAAGTTGATATTTCTTTAAACATATAATGTATTCATCATATATCAATTGCTCGCTTGCCGATTTGAACAGTGCGTTCATGCCGCCTTTGCTAGCTTTCATATTGATACTCGTTTGTGATATTATTTTTTCAAATTGTTGACTGTGAAATAAAAATTTTAAAATAAAATTCAGTAAAATTTTCTGTCTTTAAATGGACTTAAAAGAAAAGTTATTTATGTACGTACCTAATGATCGAAAATAAACTACAAGCATGAATAGTACGAGTAACATACATAGTCTCGGTACCAATCAAAATAGTTACACCCGTCACCACCACAATTATGTTATAGCATAACAGCAGTATGAAATATTTATCTTTATCTATTTTATATTCTATAGACAACACGAAAAATCGTGGTCGTGACTCGTTAAGAGGCAATATAACATCAAGTAATATTGGTTTAATTGGAGCCAATAGATATATTATTGTCATAATGTACAGTGTAACTGCATTTTCATAAAAAAATATTTTTGTATGTTTTATATATTTATTTTATATATTTATAAATTATATATGCAATATATAATATGCACAAAATTATAAATAAATATATATTTATTAAAATAGGATAATGAAATGTCATATCACTTAATTACTGAACTATATTTGTGAAATATCAGTTTTTTAACTAATATGAACAAATTCTATTAGGTATGACATTAAGAATCAGAATTGGACAAAAACGGACATCAGTTTGTGAAATGACAAATAATAAATAGTTGATTTAAAATATTGAACATAAAGTGAAAATTATACAAAATAATTTTTTGTAAAAACAAAAGAGTGTAACAGAGACTTGAATATATTTCCATCTACATCCTGCAATTGAGCATGTATCTGAATATTTGTATTAAAAAGTAGTCAATACAAAGAGCTTGTTCCTAAGAGGTTGTGAATCAAAACGACAGTCATATTAAATATTTTTCTGAATAACATACTTAATCGTGATTATAATGACGTGATTAATATGATATTTGTCACCAACAAGATTTTATTAATAAGAGTGTATGGGCACCCGAAATTATGAGTATCCGAGCTCGGATTCGAATCGGGAATTTTTTTCAGGATCCGAATGTTGTAATATTTAGGTATCCATAAATTTCGGATACCCGAATTTAAAACCGGGTATTTGAATTTAAAGTCGAGCAGTGATCATAGATCTAAAAACTTTTTAACGGCATAAATGTGATGCTTTTTCATGATTTTTCGGATTTTTCATTTAAACTATATAATTAATTAATTAAATTTAAGAGTTCACGAAAGAGAGAAACAGTATACACACACACACACACACACACACACACACACACACACACACACACACACACACACACACACACACACACACACACACACACACACACACACACACACACACACACACACACACACACACACACACACACACACACACACACACACACACACACACACACACACACACACACACAC
>NW_012130095.1:1879674-1882654 GCF_000143395.1 Atta cephalotes
ACACACACACACACACACACACACACACACACACACACACACACACACACACACACACACACACACACACACACACACACACACACACACACACACACACACACACACACACATATGGGGGGTCGGAAGATGGCGCTGAAAAAAGACAGGGATTATATCTAGGAAGCGCGCGAGGAAAGAGGGCACAACAAAAAAAAAGAAGAAAAAGAATGAACAAGAAGGATTAGCATGTATTAACATTCAAGTATTCAATGTAATCTTTAAACTTAATGTTTTTGATTCAAATGAACAATATTTACTAGACATACTTAGACGCCTACATATACACATTGCAAAAATTATTTTACAATTGCTGTCAGTAATGGAAATCCCGTACAATTGCATTTCCATCAATCTATTATATCACTATTTCGGGGAAGAATTCTTTCCGAAAAATAAATTTGCGTTTCTTCATTTAAGCGAAAATTAAAAGATATTTGTTTTTCTTCTTCTACATCACCCATTTTATCATGAAAAAATTTTATTAATTTCGATTGTTTTATGTGAAACAAATTGAAATTTAAGAAATTATTTGATTAGTGATTTATTTAAAAGCAATATTGAAGGAATACCGTCGTTTCAACGTATGATTGACACAGCCTGGACATTACTATCTTGGTTTACATCCATTGTATTAATTTCATTTTGGATAGATTCAATCTTTTTCAGTTATGTATGGTTTCCCATCTTTTCTCTCCTGAAGATCTTTAAAGCGTGGATCTAATAATATCGCATGAATGAATATTTCGTTTTTTATAATTGGTTCAAAACATATTGTAAGCGAAGTATTATATTGCAAGTATAATATACTCATGCTATGTTCATTGTTTATAATTGGCAGTTAATCCGATTGATAAATCATGAAGAAGTATAATATTTAGAGAAGAAGTATGCCGTTAAAAAGTTTCTACATCCATGATCACTGCTCAATCCGATTTTAAATTTGGGTACCTGAAATTTACGAGTACCCGAACATTACAAACATTCGAGTCCCCACCCGATCCCGAAAAAAATTCCCGACCCGAAATATCTGCACACCCCTAATTAATAGTACTTCATCGATGTATTTTTAAACAAAGACGTGCAAAAAGAATTATATTTATTAAGAGGCGAAAAAGGACTAGATTGGAATATTCAAAGATCACAAGCCTTTCATTAACTTTGTGCTAAACTTAACTCCATTTATTCATTAGAGACCATTTTCCAGGCTTCGATAATTAATTCTATATATTCTTCAGTTCAATATTAATTTTATTAACATAAATATCCATGTTATTTTTAAAGCAAATGATATTATACCTTGCATTTCAAAAATTTGTTTATCTCATTTCCGTTCAATTTCGATTTGTGGTGTCACACAGAATTTCTAAGAAGTACAGTTTATTCGATCAGTTAAAAAAGCGATACCTCACAATTTTTCAACAAGATAATTAAATAATAAGATAGATTTTATCATTTAAATTTCTATAAAAAACTAGAAGGAAGTAATTAATTGTCGAAAAAAACAATTTTCCAGGATCATCTGAATGTCATCGTCATTTTTTAAATGGAATTATATATTATAGTGATCTTTTATATAATAATGATTTTTGTAATTATTCTTATTATTAATAATTTATGAGATATTTTACAGCCTATTCTGATACAGTTTTATTTTGAAATGAAACATAAAATATCTCAAAAACTATTATAATATAAATATATAATAATGTTTATTATTTATAATAATGGACACTTCGCCGATCAACTTAACCTTGACATATATTGTGACAATCATGACCCTGAATGACTTCCAACAGGTTTTTAATCATCTTGTTATTCGTTAAAAAGTTATAAATAAAAAAAGTTAAATTTACACTCCCCCTCTCATTTTGTGTTATAAAGTGCATAGAAGCAATATACATATGTCATTCATCTATGAGGGAAGAGAAAAATAATCCAATCCATAAGTGTACGTTTTGTAACACAAAAGTACAACGCAAAATAAGGGCTACTCCACATTTCGAAAGCTATACAACAAATTTGCAGTCAGAAAATTAATTATGTTTTTAATTTAATTGAAAATAAATGCTGAAAAAAGTGCATGTTTGTCATTGCATACTTTACTATTTTAATAATAATAAATAAATATCTCAAAAAAGATATAAGATATAAGAGTCAATGCGGGCACGCAAAGAGACTAAAGAGTTAATCTAAGAAGAATATTACATTATACATTCCTAAATGTTTCCAACAATTGTAACAAGATTTTCAAAATTCCCCATTTTTATTGCGATAAAACCGATTAGAATAGAATAATTTGTAAGATTTGTAAGACGAAAACAATATTGTATCAATTTAAAAGATAATAAAAAATTTTAAAGTAAAGTTTAGTAGGAACGACGTACTGCGAAGCACTTCTTTCGCCGCGACATTTGCTACTTGAAAGATGATAGAAAGTGATTCGAAAGAACTACTTCAATTAAAATATTTGTACTGCTTTTTTGTATTAATAGATATATTTTTTGAAAAAAACCGAAAAAACTTATATTATATATACACCTAATTAAAAAATGACCATAAGATCATGAATCATAATTAATTTTTTCGAAAATAAATTTTATTACATTATTTGTCCTCCTCCTTCAAATTATAATAAATAAATTAAAAGCCAACATTTTTTATTCTTTTTGTGATTTTCTACAAAATGAAGCAAAAACAAACAAATCTTCGAAAGACTTTCTTTCTTAGTTCATCAACCTTCCACACATTTCTAATGTAAAATATAAAATGAAAAATAAAAGAAAAATTTTAATAATTTTATATAATTTTACATGTTTGTATATGTAACATCATATAACTATACATAAGGATATATAACTATACATAAATTTATATATAACTATTTGAAAAAATGTATAATCATATATATATATATATATATATATATATATATATTAGT
>NW_012130095.1:1884606-1888063 GCF_000143395.1 Atta cephalotes
TTCGATTTTCCTTAATACATGTTTGATGCAAAAATGGCTTAATCCGGATTTTAAATGTGCTACTATATGTTTTTTTATTGCTGAACATGATACAATAATTCATTCAGCTCTATGATATATGCCTTAAGAAATATAGCCGATTAATGTGAAAAAATTCATCAAATTTGCAGCCCGATTAATTTTCACATTAATGCATTTCTTAAGGCATATATTTAAAGAGCTAAATGAATTATTGCACCATGTACAGCGATCAAACAAACATACAATATCACATTGAAAATTCGGATTAAGCTTTTTGCATCAAATCAAACATATTAAAGAAAATCGAAACTTTGATTTAAAAATCGTTCACTAGCGACCTTTAAATCTTAATGTTTTTTAATAAAAATTTAGGAATGTTTCTTTTGGCATGAAATGGAAACTTTTGTGCTGAGTGGCTGATTAAAAAAAATTTTTTTTTCTTGTCAGTCTAATGTATATGTATATGTATAAGTATCAGGTTGTTTCTCGCCCTAATGAAGCAGACTACAAGGTTCACCAAACGTTGGCATTTCAAGAATAGATCTGGACACGGAGAAAACTCGCAAAACGCATAATCTTTATACAGAAAGCGCTCGTGGAAGTCTCAAGAATAGTATATGTATAACTTATATATTACATATATATATATACATATTGTGTATATATATATATATATATGTATATACACACACATATGTATATATATATATATATATACATGGATACATATATTGTAGTTATTTACATTTAAATTCATAGCATGTATTACTTAAAATTTATAAATATGTAAATATGTTAAAAAGATTAAAATTAATATTTTCTTTGCAAAAATTCTATAATGTTGATTCTGTTGACAAAAGAAATCTTTTATGGAGTTATTTATTAGATCTATATTTTTTAACATATAGTATTAATTTATTTATATATCTTATATGTAGACACTCACTTGCATAAATTAATGTAAATTTTCGATAGAATAGAATAATTCTTAAGAATACGCATTTCAAATTCACCCGTAAATATATTCCAATGATTTTCCATAGCTTTGTATAAATATCGTATCTGAGCATAAATAAAGAATTTCATTAAAATGATTAAAAAGCGTAATGATTAATAAGCTTATTAAAGATGTCAGTAATGTTTTCCGCATACATACCTTGTCATTCAAAAATTCATTTGAAAGTTTAACGATGAATATGATAGAGCAAACAATGTAATAAAAGATTTCAAAAGCCCTTTGCATATTTCCCAACTGATCATGTAAAGTTAATATCTAAACGTAAAATTAATTATTCTAAGTTATTAATATTATGTAATATATACAGACTGTTAAAAAAAAAGTCGGGATCCCGGATTTACTCGGGAGGATGACGTCTTTGAAAAAAATGTTTCAGACAAAAGTTGTAAAGTATAAAAAGATCTATTTACAGATCTTATTAGTTTGACCTTGGATGACGTCGCCAGGTCAAGTCAAGATCAATTTGATTTTTTTTTTTAATGAGATCCTATTTTCTTTATCCTATTTTTATTGCCAGAATCTAATAACTAGTCTTCTAACAATTGGTGTCTTATTTTCATTTTTGCACAAAAAATTCATTTTTACATGAATGAAAAAAGAAGTATAACCTCCATCCTTGAAAATCCAGAACAAATATTAACCGTTTTTAAACATCCTATATACAGGGTGTCCTGCAATTTTTTGCCAAACACTTTTATTGTAGATAGAGCAGATTAATTAAACTGAATCAAAAAGTTCTTTACCATTTTGTAATTTTCGTAATGATTAATGAAATATGGTATTTGAATAAAAAATTATTGAAGACCAATATTCGACAATTTTTAGTAATTATTGGGAGTACAAATAAGTTTCCGTTTTTAATCAAAAATTAAGCATGTATTGTGAAAGAACGGTACATAATGTTTTATTCAAAGTAATGGCCATCGCTAGCCACTACTTTTTCCCATCTTTCTGGTAGCATGTGGATACTGCGTCGGAAGAACGCTTCATCTTTTGAGGCTATCCAATCAAATGCTTTGAGCAGCACTTCACATCATATGAAGATACAATTTTTGATATCTTCATATGTGAAGTGCTGCTCAAACAGGTCATGCGTCATCGATCGAAATAAGTGGTAGTCGGAAGGAGCAATGTCTGGAGAATACGGCGGATGGGGTAGAACTTCCCATTTAAATGTTTCTAAGTAGGTTTTGACTGGCGCCGCAACGTGTGATCGAGCATTATCATGCAGGAGAATAATTTTGTAATGCCTGGAGTAGTAGTGGGCGCGTTTTTTCTTGAGTGCTCGGCTCAATCTCAATTGTGTTCGGTAGAGAGCCCTAGTAATGGTCTCGTTCGGTTTAAGCAACTCATAATACACGACACCAAGCTGATCCCACCAAATACACAACATGAGTTTTTTTCCATGAATATTCGGCTTGACTGTCGATGTTGAAGCATAGTCTCCATGATTTCCTCTTCTTTGAGTTATCGTAGTGGATCCATTTTTCATCACCAGTGACTATATGATGCAAAAAACCCCTTCGTTTATGCCTGGCAAGCAGCATTTCATATGTGAAAGATCGGCGTTCAACGTTTCTCAACTTCAATTCATATGGAACCCAATTCCTTTGCTTTTGAATCATTCCCAATGATTTCAAACGATATGAAATTGTTTGTTGAATCACTCCTAATGTAAGTGCAAGTTCTTTTTGCATTTGACACAAATCTTCATTCAATAATGCTTCCAATTCCGCGTCTTCGTACACTTTCGGCCTTCCGCTACGTTCTTTGTCTTCGATGTCAAATTCACTGTTCTTAAACTTTTGAAACTACTCACGACAACTTCTCTCACTTAAGGCAGCATCACCATATACTTCAAGCAATCTATGAGCCTCAGCTGCAGATTTCTTCAAATTAAAGAAGTAAATCAAAAGTTCCCACAAATGACGCTTATTCGGCTAAAAACTCGACATTTTCGTACAAAAAAAATATATGATAAATATATATAAAAATATATGCTGATAATCGCTAATATTTCAAGATTATGGTGTTGCCGGATGTCCAATCTTACGATATGTCGTTTTACATCAAACAATTTTAACTATAGCTTATTAGTGGCGCCGTCTTTTGCAAATGGCAGAAACTTATTTGTACTCCCAATAATATCTTGTTAACCATTGCGAAAAATTGTAAAACGGTAGAGGACTTTTTGACTCCGCTCTATTTACATAAGTTTAGTCCGCTCTATCTAAAAGTAGCGCTTAGCAAAAATTGCGGGACATCCTGTGCGTGCGTGCGTGTGTGCGTGCGTGCGTGCGTGCGTGCGTGTGTGCGTGTGTGCGTGTGTGCGTGTGTGCGTGTGTGCGTGTGCGTGTGCGTGCGTGTGTGCGTGTGTGCGTGTGTGCGTGTGCGTGTGCGTGTGTGCGTGTGCGTGTG
>NW_012130095.1:1891476-1897033 GCF_000143395.1 Atta cephalotes
GTGTGCGTGTGTGCGTGTGTGCGTGTGCGTGTGCGTGTGTGCGTGTGCGTGTGCGTGTGTGTGTGTGTGTGCGTGTGTGCGTGCGTGCGTGCGTGCGTGCGTGCGTGCGTGTGTGCGTGTATGCGTGTGCGTGTGCGTGTGCGTGTGCGTGTGCGTGTGCGCGTGTGTGCGTGTGCGGGTACACATGTACGTATATCCATTATATATAAATTATGTATCATTTTATTATTTAATATATTTTTATATAATTTTTTATATAATTGTACACATATATTTATATATGATTATGTATGGACAATTTTTTTCCCGGAGATGATTATATACAAATTTACATAGTTATATATAATTTTGTATGATATTATATATTATTGTTTGTATATATGTATATATATATATATATATATATATGTCTATAAGATTATATATAATTATATAAATCTATTGAACTAATTTATTATTAGCATTATTTTTATTAGCATTATCTTTATTAGCATTCAGTATTGAAATGTCACGAAGTACCCGTTACCACATTCACGTAAGTTAAGCAACGTTAAGTATGGATATGCTTTAGAATGGTAACTATTTGTATTAGCCATTATATAGTGTATTTAGAAGGATAACTATTTGTATTAACCATGATTAAATTTTTTTTAGTTTTTTATCATAATTTTATTATCATTCGTCATGTGTGATCTGGAATGTGATATTAAGCAATAAAATTTATTTTAACAATAAAACTGAATTAATTATAGCTTTCAAGTATATATATAAGTATATATAACCTTTTCGGTATATATAATTATATATATTTATATCTAATTGCATCTATATGAGCAGATTGTACATATTTATGTATGATACCTTATATATGTATATATGATTATACACACATGGGCTATTTTTTTCTGGGGGAATTCATGTAAACGAAAACGTATTGACGCATTATTACCTCAAAAGGAAACGAACTCATATGAATTACAAGATATGAAATCGGTAATACTCTTCTTACGAATTTATTTTGTAATGGCCAAAGACCCAAGTATGATAATAATATTTTATTGACATTATACTCTCGTAGAACATGCACCAGCATGATATTGCTATTTGAGTGCTACGATACGAATGACACACGCATATGTGCCATCATTTTTTTCAAGACCAAGTTTCCAGTAGTATGAAATTGTAGGTTGTCAAAAATCGTTAGCATATGATCTAGCTATCATAGTGATATATAATAACTATGTATCTTAAAAACTGAACTGCCATTCTTCCATTCCCCATTCTTATATTTCAAAAAGCACTTGAGTTTTTCTTTGAACATTTACATATACAAAATAATAACATTGCATTATACTTTAACAGTGACATGCAAGTATTTATGAGAATGAGAATGAACATTTGGTCTTGTTATTTTATTCATTAGTTTATTTTATTCATTAGTTGTTACCGTCACAAATACTGATATAAAATTACGGAATGACATGTGAGAGTGATTGATTCAGTCGACGCGTTCTGAGTTCAATTCCAACCCTTATTCTCGTCTCATGTATGTACACCTCATAATATCTGGGTTTTATAAGAGATTGATTGGAGGATTAAAGAGATTACGAATAAAGGAATATAAAGTGAATGATAATGCATTTTTTGATAACCCATATTTTAATTATACGTTTTAGCATGAAATGTGTTATAGTAAATAAGTACAGTCTCATTTACGTATAGTAACAATAAGCATAAAAAACGTGACAAAGTATATATATTGAATCGACAGGTAATAATTGAGAGAGAGAGAGTATATTATACGGAGAGAGAATAATAAAACTATAAAAAAAAGAAGTGTTCTGAGCGATATTTTTATGTGACTAATCTCTTTCTTTTCTTTTGCAATTTTTAGCACGAGTTGCAATCGTTAATAGACGCAGGTATAGTCGGTTTTAAGTGTTTCTTATGTCCGAGCGGAGTCGATGAATTTCCACATGTCTCTGTGGATGATGTAAAGAAAACTATTTTAGAATTATTACCTACAAAGACTGTGCTGGCGGTATCTATTGCATCACGTATTGCACTTACATTCTCGTTATTATAAGTCTATTCGCGACGATTAATCGCAAATGTGTTTGCAGTTTCACGCAGAATTCGAGCGAGATGAGAAAATGAATTCAAAAAGTACATACGAATATAACACATTCAAGTTTTTGCGGAATCAATTTTTTTATATTGCATATTTTTAGATGATCCAGAGTTGTATGATACTTTCTTGCATACTCGACCTGATATCATGGAACTTGATGCCGTAAAATTAATTTGTGATTGGTGCATGAAATATAAGTAAGTCAAAGAGAAAGAGAGATTTGCTTTTGATATTTTGGTGTTGTTCTGTGTAAAAATAATGTTTAAATAAAATTCTCAAGCTTTCGATGCCACATAGTGCATTTATCAAGCGCGGAATGTTTGACATTGATAAAGGATACCAAAACTCGTGGTGCACCTTTAACCGTGGAAACGTGCTATCACTATCTGGTATTAGCCGCGGAAGAGATTCCAGCAGGTTTAACTGAATTTAAATGTTGCCCGCCGATCAGGAAAAATAGTAATCGAGTAAATAAATATAGATATTAAGCTTTTTTGCTTGTATTTTTTTTCTTATCTAATTTCAATTATCATGTCTGTATCTTCCATGATCAGATGTTTCAAAACAATATTATTTGAAAAAATTTGTCATTATCTGTCAATATATAACATGCAAAAATATTTTAATTGAATAAATTTTTAAGCTTTCACGAATGATTTCTATTTAATATCAGATTTAAACTTATTTGATAAAATTATTCGTGATAAGTCAATTTTATATAAATGTTTATAGGAACAATTGTGGCATGGTGTTAAAAACGGGACGTTAGATATGATTGTTTCGGATCATTCTCCCTGTGTGCCAGAATTAAAAACTTCCGGAAATTTTTTGACTGCTTGGGGTGGAATCTCTTCGTTGCAATTCGGTATACATTTATATAAAATTTATCAGGAAGTAGAAAGCATAAAATAAAAATATTATAGGATGGAAAAAGGGAGAGAGAAAGGGAAAAATAAATAATAATGTTTTCAAAAATACAAATAGGGTTATCATTAATATGGACAGCCGCGAGAATGAGAGGCATATCATTTTTTGATGTTTCGAAGCTGTTAAGTAGTCAACCTGCAAAATTGTGCGGTCTCGAAAACCGTAAAGGTGATTTATCAGTTGGAAAGGACGCGGATTTTGTTATTTGGGATCCAGAGGAATCTATTAAGGTCAGTTCTGTTGTATATATGTTATTTTAATTTAGAAAAATACATAGCATGCACTGCGCGAGTATCATCAAAAAATTATTATATTTTCGCAGATCGAGGCAAACGACATTTATCACAAGAACAAAGTAAGTAAATACATAAGTTATACTGATTAAAATAGGAACTAAAAATCTCACCAAGTCTCCAAAAATGTTTACTTTTACAGCTGACACCGTATCAAGGAAAGATTCTATTTGGAAAAGTAATCGCAACTGTCCTTAGGGGACGATTTGTTTTTAAGGAGGGAAAAATTTGTGATAAACCTTTAGGGAAATTACTGTTAAATGCAAATATTTTGCAAACGATAGAAACTCAGTAAACTTCATTTCGCTCACGAATCTTTATGGATTTTTTCGTTTTTACTTTTAATTAAAGTTTTAATCCATTAAGACTATGGCAAAATTAGTAAAAATTAGTAAAAGAACAACTAGAAATAGGATAGAAATATGAAAAGCATTTCTGATGCATAAAAAATACATTATAAAAATCAATTTTGCAACTAATTCGTATAAACAAATTATTAAATATTAACAGTAGAGGGAAATTAATTATGTCGATCTATAACGATTTATACAATTGGTTTTGCAATTTTTCCAAAAATTTTTTATCATTTTTGCACCTCGCGAATCCTCATTTTTAATCTGTTTTTTGCCTGTTTCTTGCACTCGCAATGAAGGTACAATAACGAGTATATACGAGTATGCATATGAATATTTTTGAAGAAATTGCCCATTTCTAACACTCGTTTTTCCGTTGATGAACGATAAACGTATACGAGAATATAATCATGAATATTTTTTAATGAATTGTTTTCAATACTTGTTTTTCCGTTATGAGTATTTTTGAATGGATTGTTCGTTTTCAATACTCGTTTTTCAACTGAAGAGTAAGAACAACATAATATGTTCTTTTTTTACTAATATATTTACTTATCATTTATTAATTTATTGGTGAAGAAAGGGGCAGGAAAGCTGAAAATCGGCTGAAATGTGCAACTAAATCCCAATCTCTGATTTAAAATATATATTTCTTGAATTTTATGTATATGTACATAACAATACACGTGCGTGCGTGTGTGTGTGTGTGTGTGTGTGTGCGCGCGCGCACACACACATACATATAAAAGTGAAATTCTTCAGCCAATACAGGTAACAGCAAATCTTGTCGAATATTGGTCAATAGGACACCGATACACAGCAGGTCGCACGATGTTCTTCGAGAATGTGCAGAATGTGAGAGTGAAATGGCTCGAAAAATTTGCGTCGATCGTTACAATTTTTAACGCTAACTGTTTCTCAACATTTACTCTAATCATAAATAGTAGAACTTTTTATGACATGAAACATTAATAAAAAATTATTATAAATATGTATAATATATTTTCGAAAGGATATACCGAGATACAAGTATTTAAAACGTAAACATAAAAATACTTCTACATCGCTTTTATCTGACATTTGCATATGAATGAAAATATTGATAAAAATATACGTGAAAATATCTATGATTATGAATATATTTTCTTTATGTTATTTTTGTTTTTTCCCTTTTAATTTTTTTCTTTTGTTATGTAATTTTTATAATTTTAAAGACTTTTTTTCATTCATGAAATACACGCAATATGTAATGAGTATTCATACAGTTTGAAGCATACTGAATGGTAAATCTTCCTTGAGGAGGAGTGGCATTCTCACCGCTCTTTAGCCACCACGCATCTGCGGTATAAAAGCAACCTGCGTTGCAGCGCGCTTAGTTTCATTTCGGAGTAGCCAATTGTGAAACGTATTTTCAACGTGAGTATAATCTACGTAGTAAAGAATCTACTTTATACAAGAAAAAGTGAATTTTATTTTCGATCAAATTTGTGTATTATACGTACTTTGTTACTCAATTACAATTTGCAATCTCAATTGTCTTTTTAAACATTTTGTGCTTAAAGTGCGAAATATAATATACACATGTTTCAGAGAGAAGAAAGAAGATAAACGTAGAAAATTTTAACGTGTCGCATCTTATCATTTAATATTTACACGTTTGTTCAAATTATCAATCAGAAATATTAGTTTCACAATATATATTAATATTACGTAATACACACTACATGCGAAAATTTCTATATTTCTAAAAATAATATTTCCATCATACACACACACACACACACACACTCACACACACACACACACACACACACACACACACACACACACACACACACACACACACACACTAC
>NW_012130095.1:1897053-1899634 GCF_000143395.1 Atta cephalotes
ATATATATATATATATATATATATATATATATATATATGTATATAATATTTGAGTGATTCGAAATTCACGAATTCGGAGTACAGGACATGATACTTTATGCTAAAATAAACAACTTTTTCCTGGCAAAATTGTGTCCGATAAATAATTTTTGCGCTTATTTGTTAACTTCAACCTGCTCTCCTGCAAAAACTACTTATCGGACGCAATTTTGCCAAAGGAAAAAATTGTTTTCTGTGCTAAAACGAACAACTTTTTCCTGTAGTAAAATTCAATAAATAATTTTTGCATTTTCTCGGTATAACTTGAACCTGCTCTCCTGAAAAAACTACTTATTATACACAATTTTGCAAAAGGAAAAAGTTGTTTCTTTTAGCATATCATGTCCCGTATTTCAAATTCATGAATTTCGGATCATCCTGTATATATATTTTATTTGGAGTCTTCATCTTTTGTGAGCACACCTACATATATTTTCGAAACCTTTGAATTTTATATTCTCGAATCGCGCGCGCGTGATTTCAATAATCTTGTCCCTAATTTGTCTCCAGATGAAATTTCACACTATAGTCCTGACCACATTGCTTTTGGTGACCATGATTGCCGCGTATCCACAGAAAGATGGGCAAATCTTCAGCAATGAGGCGATCCGGCAAGCTCAGAATACTTATCTTATCCCGAAGGATGCGACTATACAAAAGGTTCAAGAGGGTATTGAATTGGCCGCTTACGAATCAATCCCCGGGGATCAGAGGATCAATCTTTTCGAGATCTTGGGCGATCATGTGCCACCCGAAGTGGTGAACAATCTTCAGACCCAAATCGATCAAATAGGTCGACATTAAATTCTTCCCTCTCGCATAATTGTCATTATCGTCATCGTCATGTCAAAAATAATCATATTTTAAGTGCCTTTGTAGAAAAGTATTTGTAAATAAGTGATTCTCTTGTATCTTGCTTTTGTATTACAAAAATTTTAAGTCTTGTAGAAAGTTTTCACTTTTCGTAAATACATTGTATGAAAAATATTTATGTATCATTTTCTGCCTGAGATTACGTTTATGTATTCATTTACAAATAGATTATTATCGACATTGCACGTGTAAAAAATATCACAGTGTACTTTATAACAAAATATTTTGTACTTGTCTTTCATAATTTCGTTGGTTTTTCGATAGCTTCATAGATTACTTAACATTGAAATAAGTAGATAGTTTCCTCAAAATGCGCAGTTTGCAGATCGTGAAATTAATCATGTATTCTCAAGGATCTCTTAGTCTGAATTATGTATGCTGCTAGCGATATATCATAGAGAAAGTTGCAGAACTACTCATCGAAGAAGCATACTTTCACTTCTATTTATCATGTTACTGAACGTGACTTTTCTGTTCTGTGGTTTATTACATGACACAGCTAAATCGAAAATTTCAACATAATCAAAACATAAGGTTATGAGATGTTTTCCGTTTTCTGCTCTGCTAATTTTATTGTCTCATTATTATAATACATATCTATATTGAGAACGGAAGGTCTCGATTCATACTTTTTGTGGAACTTTCACTTTCTTTTATATATACAGCTGTGCATACGTAAATGAGATAGATTTATCAGACAAATCATTATATAACAATAATACACTTTCATCTTATGCTACCGGTTACAAAAGCTTAATAAAAAATAGTTACTGTAGTTAATGTTTCTTATTTCATTTCTTTTTCTCAAATTTCTAAACTAATTTCTCGCAAATACATTGTACTCAGATCATATATTTTTCTAGAAATCTATAATACCATCATATAATAATAATGAATTTCTTTCACGAGTAAGTAGGGCGTTTTAATAAAAACAAATATTTTCATGTATCAACATTACATACATTTTGGAATATAAAAATCACAAATGACATTTGTACATTAATGTTAAATAACTTAAGAACAGTTTTATTATGTTAAGATACAAATCTGAGAACTATGTAAATGAGTTTTCGGCAATTTTCGATTCATTTCAGTGATTAAATTATTTTCTTCATTAAGAATTTCGAATTATTAGTCTTTTTTTCAGTGTATACGAAATGCATGAACTCGATGAGAAGAATTACAAATGCATTTCTACCTTTCTGAGTAACCAAAGCATATAAAAAGTCATATAAGACATATTTTCTTAAATAATATTAAGTATTGTAATTATTAATCTAATGATTTAAAAAATATTTTGAAGTATGCAAATTTTAAATTTTAGTAAGCACGAAGAAAAATTCAAGATCCAATGATACTATGTGAAATAATACTATGTGTGAATCGCACTTATCATTAGTACATTATCTTGCATTTCAATTGTTATTTTTTTCTATAATACTTAAACTCCACCCAAAATATTTATATCAATGCTGTTATATGTTATGTTTCTTATCAATATAGGTGTATTGTAAATTTGAGTATCTTTCACACGTTCAAAAATATCACGATGAAATAACTTTCTAATGCAATGTTTTTTGACAAAGACATTCCAAATTATCTCATTGATTCACGTGTCTTTATATCTTATGTCACAGAAAACTTAGAAGAAATATATACACACATACAC
>NW_012130095.1:1899656-1901094 GCF_000143395.1 Atta cephalotes
TATATATATATATATATATATATATATATATATATAAAATGCAATTCTTATATTATCAAATAAAAAAATCTAAATTGTGGAATGAGATATATTTAATCTTAAAAATTACTTAATGTTAAAAACGCAAGAATTACAAAAAAGAAAAGTTATATATTCTCCTTGATATTTTGTTGAAGAAATATAATAAAATTGAAATATAAATACGCATATTTTGACTTACATATTTTGACTTCACAAAAAAATCTTAATTATTATACACATTTGAAACCGCAAATAGATATATGATTACAGAGAATATTGATATAAATTTTCTGTAAGTTGTGCAGCTGTATTACTGTAGTGTGAAGTGAAAATTTTATGTACTACAACAAAAATGTGTACAAAAATAAAATATTCGAACAGCTCAAAATAATCATTAAAAATATAATGCAATTCGTTAATGCTAATTCGTTTCTATTCTGTTTAATGCAAGAAAATGTACTATTCATACATCGTTATAGATTAAGAAAGTTTTATTTGGAATCACCATATTATTTGCTGTAATTTTCTATGTGCAAATCTTCCCTCCGCATTTACTTCCTGTAAAAATTTAATAATTAAACATATAACTATGTATTTAAAATCAAGTGAGTTATGAACACTTATCACCATTTATATTAAATATTACTTACTTAGATCTTTTAGACCCTTTGTCGCTTCTTTCTGAGCTCTTATCATGAGGACGTTTCCTACTGCTGGACGAAGAATGCGATGACTTACTTTTATCATGCTTATCGTGTTTATCACTCTTTTTGGGACTAAACAAACAAATTTCAATTATAACATCATCAAAAATATAAAACTTGTCGGTAATCACCTGTGTTTGGATGATTTGGAAGGAGACCCTTTCTTGTGTGAGCCCCCACTCCGTGATCGATCCGTTCTTTAATTATCAAGAAAAGGAATTTTCTTTACATAAGAATATCTACTATTTGTAAACTATAAAGGATCATATTTACCTATGTTTGTCCGATGATCGTTTATCCTTACTGGGTGAACTTTTACTCTTTGAATTCGTGGAACTCTTGTGCTTATGTCTAATATGAAACAAAGAATATCTAAAGTTAATATTTAACAAGAACATTGAAATATATCCAATATATTTATGTATACAATACCTATCTTTTGAAGGTGACGGGGATTGTCTTCGGTTTGCTTTCTTCTTTTTACTAGAACTATAATCATCACGATAACGATCTTCGCCTCTTTCTTTGTCCTCTTCGGCTGCTTCTCTTTCCAAATCTGACCAATCTTTTCCTGATTCTTCAGAGCTGCCTAATTCTTCTTCTGAAAAAATAAAAACATTTTAATGGGAAAATTAAATAAATTAGAGAGAGAGAGAGAGAGAGAGAGAGAGAGAGAGAATAACAAAAGACAAAGTAAATTTAAAATAATAATA
>NW_012130095.1:1902682-1908339 GCF_000143395.1 Atta cephalotes
AAGAGAGAGAGAGAGAGAGAGAGAGAGAGAGAGAGAATACAAAAAGCAAAGATTTAAAAATATAATACAATAATTTTGGATAAAGTACCTTCACTATCAGTATCTTCAGAAGCTTCAGAATATTCAGAATCATCATCAGATTCTTCCTCACTTTCCATATCGGATGGCTGTAAATAAATTAAATAAAATATATGTATCACTTTTACATATTTAGAAAAGTTTCTTGTTTGTCTAAATCTCGAATCTCGAACCTCATATGCATCATCTTCTTCTTCTTCTTCATCTTCGACTTCTTCATTTTCAACATCACTTTCTGGATCCAAGAATGTCCATCCTCCGCTATCAAAGAATCCTTCAGGATCATCTGTTATAGTTTTCATGATTTTCGTCCAATTCAAAGACTGGACACCCTCTGAATATCGAATATCGCACGAACTAAACAAGAAATTATAAAATTAATAATTATATAAATTTTATTGTACTATAAAAAACAATAAAGTTGATAAGACTGTCAATGTTACATTAAATAATAATGTCACTTACTTTAACCATTCCTTGACATGATCCAACATATTCATAGGAACAGCATTTACCATCGCTACCTTTCGATGATAATCTTTGAAAACAAAAATCATGTCGAAGTTCTTTAGATGAAATTGTACTCTTTCAAAGTGAACCAATTCAACATCTTCCAAGGTAATAACAAATGGAGGCTAAATCCAATATATTATTAATGTAATATTCTTTTTGCCTTAAAATATTAATTTTGTTTCATCGCAGTGTATTACCCATTCTGTGAAATTAACCAAACATCCACTAGTTGGTTGAAGTAAGACAGTACTCCTGTATGGTGCACCAGGAAATCCCAAGTCCCGAAATGGTGTATCAAATTCTATCTCTTGTTTTGTCATTCCTTCAACCTTCATATGACAGAGACACATATTATTACACAATAGAAATAAATGTAAAATCAATAAACATAATTTAATAAAATCAAATTTATACACACTTTTTCGCAGAAGCTTTTAAAAGCAGTTTTTAATTTATGTCTAAGTTCTCGTTCCGATTGTTCAGCTGCAAGATCATCACGATCATGCATATGCTGATGTTTACCTAAATCTGTAGTAATTTCTCCAACTTCAGTATAAAACTGCACGTCTACATGTTTCTTTTTACCAAACATAATAGCATGCTAAAAAAAATACAAATATTTATAAATATATACATATTGATGTACATAAGTAACAACATTCATTCATTAAAAATTAATATTATTTTTACATATTAAAAAAATATTTGTTTAAGATAAAATATAATACATACTTTTAAATGGAAATGCAGCAGTATAATCATTTCACCATCGCACGGTTGGAAGAAAGCGTTTTTAATATTATTATAAAGAATGTCTACTTTATCACCGCGTACGGAAGTATAGCGAAATCCATTTGTGTGCGCTTCTAAACCACCAGTCATTCTTTTTGTAACAATATTTGGTCGAATATATAAATCTTTCAATTTTGGATTGCCTTTATTTTGTGATAATATTAAAGTATCTTGTTTTACAAGATCTTCTTTTTCTCTCTCTTCTGCTTCTCTATTTTTGAACTTCTTTTGCACTTCTTTAATTAATCTAAAGGCTGTATTCAAATTTGACGATGGTGCAGAGATCTCACCGGGCTCTTTGGTATTTGTGCTTCGATATGTTACTTCCTTAACAAACGTTGCATCAGGCTGAGGGTAAGATCCACCTTCATTTCGTCCCATAGTTGCACCAGGGTGAAAGAAGTTTATTCTAAGATACGTATAATCTCCTTCTACTGACTGTGAAATGTTCTTAATTGTTGATATGTGGAAAGGTACTGGAATACCAGCAATAGGTAAAATCACAGTTTCATACTTCTTATCCACATATAACTTCAATTCTTTGACTTCCGGCTCGCGTGGCATATGACTCAAGCTTTTATAAGATACTGTTGATTTACGTATCTTTTCTTGTTCCTTACCACCAGACTGCTGGGCCAATCGAGCTTTAGCAATTTCATTCAACTGTTGAGCTAATTCTTTTTGATGTTGCTTTCTCTTCTCTTCTGAACTATGCTCTGTTCTCAATTTAGATTCTATTACAGCAGTTCTTTTTCCACGTCCTAGGATCTCTGGCTTTGGCTCATTTTCTTTTCCACTTCCCTCTTCTTCTTCATCTTCATCATCTTTCACATATATACCTATGTTTTTCACTTTCTTCTTCGATGGTGTTAAATTAGAAGCGGGTTGTCCTTCATTCACTATAACCGTATCGCCTATGAAAAGGGCGTACGTTTTACCTTCTTTGTCAGTTGCGTCTGGATTAGTAAGATTTGAGAGACCAACGTTAACATTAAATACCATGCCCTTCTTAGCTATTGCATGAATTTTCGGACCCAATAGCAAAGAACTTTCTTTGAATTCAATACCCATAGCAAATCCAAAATTCTTGGTTAAATGATTTAACATTTCTGGTTTCTCATCTTTTACAAATTTGATACCAGCCTCATATACTTCACTTATTTTTGTTCCTGCAACTAACTTTTTTAAGATCTCTTCTTCCAGTTGTAACAAAAAATTATAATTATCCTATAACAAAATGTATTATAAATTAGATTGAAATCTGATTTCAGTGATACGAATACGTATTATTTTTTTCTACATACCTCAATTGTATTTGTGGGATTGACTAACAGAGTTCTTACTATGTTTGAACAATAATTTTTGTAACGTGCCCCCAATGAGCAAACAATAACACCAAAATGGAGAGTAGTATTTTTATCGCTAACAGCGCTAAATTTAAGTGAATAATTTCCACCGCTTTGTATAATTGCAGGGTAACACATATCTACCTGAGTAATATCTACTCCAGTTACATACTTCTTATTTGTGATAGCTGTGTCTACACTTTCTGCTAGCTTTGAATGTTTAACTTTCTGAAAAAAAGATACAATCGTAATGTTTTTATATTTTATTTTTCTTTCCACATTTAGCTAAAATTTCATATAGAATTAAAAAAATATACCTTGTCAGAATCTATGATTTCCATTATCTGATCTTTAAGATACTTGGTGAAGACATCCACTGATATCAGACAGGCTTTCTTTATAGTAATTATCTCACTATCTTCTTTTGGACACATAACATAAGCAGCTGCAGCACTTATGTCAATCTATATGAATTATACAAATATAAAGAAATACTTTTTCAACTTGTACATGTACAAGTACATGTACTCGAGTAGACAAATCTTTTTGTGATTTGTGCTTACTTACAGTATCAAAAGATTCGTTCTTTAAAGTAGCTCTCCATGCATCCATAAAAGCACCTGGGTAATTTTCTTTAGAAAATACTCCCAAATTTTTACCATTTTTACTTTGCTTCATCACTTCAATGAGTTTTGCAAAATTTGCTTTATCTTCATCGCTCTATAAAAAGATATTCAAATATTGCTCAACAATTCTATACATATTTAATAATAAAATTATTCTTATATTAATTATGCAATATACATACTCTGTCTCTAACAAACAATTTCACAGGTGGTACTCCTGTATCTTCATTTTGATTTTCTACTTTTCTTAAAAATTCAATCTTCTTTTTACTGGCCAAGAAATTGATAGATTCTTCAGTCAATATCATTATAGTATCCGTGAGTTCGTAACTGAACAGCCATGTCTAAAACAAAGTATCTATACATAGAAACTTTCAATTTATTTCTTAATAAAAAAAAAATGTTATCTTATATTAAGCATTTACACAATAAATTAATTTTCATTGATATGTATTTAATAAACACAATATAATGAAACAAAATAAATGTAATACATAGAAAGTTAATTCTCAAAAATACAATATATTTTATATAATTTTTTAAAAATAAATAATCTAAGGTTATATCTAAGTTATATAATAAGAGTACAAAAGGTACTATAAAAATAAAATTTTTCAGCTTATCTAATATGTATTATTTTTTTAGCAAATCTTTTGTTCACTATGCTATCTCTTTGATAGCATAATGAAATTACTCCAATATCTCATTGGCCAAACTGTTCTAATGTCACTTGCTATTTCTTTCTTTCTTTATCGAAGAACTCAAAGCAATTTCTATTTTGTACATAGAACTGAAGAAAAATTGATGCATATCCCATCTTTTGGTATGATACTTGTAACACAAGCGGAGTCCTCAAGAAAATTTTCTAATTCTAAAACATACCTGCAATGCTATGGATTTGCTGTAAACAATATCTTCATCAGTGCCAACGGCAGAAACAAGACAATCCATTTTACTAAAACTATCATCGGTGCCGACCTCTCCATCCTATAAAAAACAAAAGATTGTATAATAATACGCAACAGTTTTGCTCACCGGCATCAAGAAGCATGTAATTTCCTTCATGCTTACCTTCCACGCGGCATACAGGCGCTTCATGCGCCGAAAAAACATATCTTTGTCGAGAGACACGTTTGCCATGATTTGGCGTTTGGATTTTTACTCACGTAGCTGGAGTTCTTCTTGTTTTAACACGAAATTATAATCAACGCTTGCGTCGTAAACGGCCGAGGGAACAAAACATTCAGAAAATGCGTAGATACTCTTGACGTTATCACATCTTCCGTTTCGGTTCCTTGTGATTTGCGCCAATTTACGCGCCGGTACGCAGACCGACTTTTATTTCGCGAATTCAACCGATGGAGTAACGAAGATCGACCGTAAGTTCATGCGACTACAAGCGCGGAGATGGCGGGATTTATAACCAAACATGCAACATGCGACGCTGTGATACCGCGAATCATGACGCTTCGTTCATGGAACTCATCCCGCGCAGATCCATCGTGAAAGCGAAGCGTTGATTGGCTAGAGCAGAGAGAAATCCATAGTCTGTTCTACTTACTTACACTTTTTACACTTTTTATCCACCAACTTGTATAAAGAAAATTATCCAATCATATTATATGCAACTTTGTAAGAGAAATGCGATTGGAAATTTTCTTTATGCATATTTTCTATATGTTTATGTGACTATGCAAGTTTGTATGGATATATCATTATGGATTATGGCCCGTTTATCAATAAAAGCGCGCTTTTATCTCCAAAATTTTATAGTATGCGTAATATAAATTATAGCATGTTAAGCCAATCGCAAATTTGTTGCGACAGCCAATCTAAGGCTTGCCTTTTAAAATCAATGCTTCATATTGGCAACAAACTTGCGATCAGTTTGCATCTAATACAGAATCGGCGTTATATTATACAAGAATCTGTGTTCCCCGCTTTAAGGCCGCAGCACAGACTCATACATAATGCATAACACATAGGGCATAAGAGAATCAACCAATCAAAGCTCTTCTTTTCCGTTAACTGGAAGGAAAGGAAGGATTCTGATTGGCCTTTAGGCCACTAGGTTTGTTCGCGTCGCATGCTCCAACATGCTCTTATTATAGCTCCTACTCACTCCAATACTCTCATTAGAGTGAGTAAGAACTAGAGTGGCAGAAGCATGTTGGAGCATACGACGCGAAAAAAACTTCGGTGTCACCTGTGTCGGAAAACAACAATCGCTATCATTCATTCTACCTAAGGAACCGAGTGATTTTTCTATCCTCCCGGGAAGATAGAGTAGGAATCTAAACGG
>NW_012130095.1:1908359-1916244 GCF_000143395.1 Atta cephalotes
TTTCTGAGTGCACTCAGATGGAGAATTTGAATGCAGCCTAGACTCTGTTTTTCTAGGGACTCTGAACTAGACAAAAGAATCAATAATCGTGAATGTCAAGGAAAAATTGAAAATCTCGTGAGACCAATCTTGAGGGCTGTATTTGTGTCCCGTTTCGTCTCGTTTCGGGTATTGCATCACCTCAGTTATATTCTTGAAAAGCGTGATCGGCTTCGACTGTGTATTTACATTTCTCAATTCATACTTCATAGTTCCTTCGTTTGGATGTGTATCCATGCGACACGGAAGCGTCGTGGTCACAGATTGCAGGCGTCCACCCGTATTCAGAACACGCTTACAATGATGTAGCGTGCTAACATGCTATAATTTACACTACACATACTTTAGAATTTTAGAGATAAAATCGTTCTGAATACGGACTCCAGTATTTAAAGAGGCGATTTGCTATTTTGATTTTGATTGCATCTTTTTAGATTTGTCGCGTCGCAAGCTCCAACATACTCCAACATGCTCCTACCACAGCTCCTACTCATTTTATTAAGCGCGTTGGAATGAGTAAGAGCTATGGTAGGAGCATATTACAACATATTAGAGCATGCGACGCGAGCAAACCTTTTGTCTACCCGGTTTGAGGCCGGTTGCATTTTTATTACATGAATTATTCAATTTCGAAGACCCATCAGTGATCCAGTAATCTATGAGGCTAATAAAACAAGAAATTGAAGGCGTACAAATCCTATCAGCTGAGAGTAATTCTTAAAGAAATATATGCGCTTGTAAGTAATTAATCAAAATAAGAGCAACAGTTTTTTTTAAGAATGAACTTTTCAAAAGGTGCAAAAGCTTAGTCAGCAAGAGGTTGTTCCCATGGAGCATTTGTTCAGAATGACGAGAACTATACATATATTAGGCACGAATTTGACCAGAAAGTTAATTTAAAATAATAAAGGTTAAATTATTAGGTTCAATTGAATAAAAACAATATAGTAAAAAGTAAAAAAAGCTAAGAGTCATCGCTATTTCTTAATTGCTAATATTTAATGTTTTAAATTATAACATTTAACAAACGTTTCATCCTTACATTAAGATCTTTTCAATGTTAATAATATACAAATAATTTTTACCTTATATACTAAATCTAAACATCTATCTTACATAATATATCAATTAAAATGCTTTAATTAAAAATTCACTTCTTCTGAGTGTATGGTGACAATAATTTTCAAGTTTTGTTCTTGTATATTGATTGACTCAGTAACTTATTACTCGCTATCCTTGTGATCTTATTCTCGCCTTAATGTTTAGTAAGTCGACCTATTTATTTAAAAAAATTCAGTGTAACTTATTAAAAGATAATATATATAAAAGATATTTAAATGCCTGATCTGCTTCTTGTTTGTGTTCGTATGTCCATTATAATTGATTCGCATATCGCAATGATAATGCAACGGTGTTACAAATTCGTCAATTGAAAGAATTGATTTTACATATTCAAATACTGGTGACATAGCAAGTGACAAAATATGAAATAAGAAGTGATGGAATAGTTATTAAACATTGTGACGTTTATTAAATATTTACAAGAGACATTAAACATTAGCAATTAAGAACTAGCGGTAGCTCTTTTTATACCTCTTACTATTAATTTCTATAAAGTTTGTACAAGATCCTTTCATCAAATTTAATAAAAAAAGTTTGTCTCACAGTTATGCTTTTTTTTATTGTATATATGTATTTAAATGAGTGAATAATTTTATAATTTAATATATTTAAATCAGAATAATAAAATAATATAAATTATGATGTTTATTTTTTTGACAGTGTATTATATAATTCATATATATTTTAATTTAATATAAGATTTCAGAGAAAATTTATATGCGTCATTTTATTGTATTGAAGAGGAATAAGAATTACAAAAATTTTATTCATATATCACTAATAATGGATACCACTAGACACTACAAAAATCAATTTGAGGATTATTCGATTGCGGTTAGCCACAATATAGTCAGGGATGATACGGTAAAAAATTTTTTCTATATATATTTTATTATTTAAAAAGTAAATATTTAAAATTATTAGTGATTAAAAGAGATATTTGATAGATAAGTGATTATATGTATTTGATAGACAAAAATAAATTTTTTTAGATTCATGATGCATTTAAGTCATTATTAACATCAAAAATTAAGAATTTTATAGAAGTATTGAAAAAAAATAAAAGAAAATGGCTCGACAGCGGTGACTATTCTGTATACACTGGACAAGCAGGAATTGCATGTACATTATATCATTATGGAAAATATTATAATGATTCTGAAAATACTAATGTAATTATAAAATTTCAACATGCTTTTAATTTAAAATTAGATGTCATATTGATATGATAATTTTATAGATGGCAGCAGAAATATTACAAAGATGTGCTACAGAATTTAAAAGCCGACGTGAAGTCACATTTCTGACTGGAATTGTAGGTCCATTAGCATTAACAGCAGTTATGCTACATTCACAACAAAAGAGAGAACAAGCAGAACAATTAATTCTTAAGTAAGAACTTAATAATAGTTTTATAGTAATTAAATTGCAAATGTGTTTTTGCAAAATGCAAAATCATAAATTTTTATTCTTTTAATATTTCTATACTAAAAAATTTTGGGTAAACTTTTACATTAGGGGATACTTCTTCGATAACCTTGACCTTGACATATGTTATGAAAGTGAAGGTACTGATCAACTTCCTTATAAATTAATAAAACAGTCATTTTTTTATAGTTTCTAAGATATTTAGAGTATAATTGGTAAATATCTTGTTTAGGGAGCCTCTTCCTCATGATCTTGACCTTGACATATGTTGTCAAGGTTATGAGCCTGAGTAATCTCCAACAGGTTTTAACTGTTATTTGTTAAAAAATTATTAAGAAGAAAAGTTAAAAAAAATAACAGCTCTTTTCTATTGTATTATATAGAATAAAAATTCTTTGTTTTAAAATAGATTTCCTATTTTAAAAACAAAAATTCTTTGAAAATTTATTTTTTTATATTATTATATTATTAATTTACATTATTTTCTTATATAATTTTTGTTTTTATATAGTAACGCACATAGGGGCACATGCTTTGCATGGAAAGTCGTGCGTCTCGCAGCAGGTGAGAATCGCTTCTAATACTTAATAAGGCCAATAATAGTACCAAAATACTGCTGAAATAACTCTGATTCTATATGTAATAAATGACATAAATTTGGCTGAAAAATACGTGCACATATTTATATCCACGCATCAAGTACACTTACAGACATGATTTTTATCTCATTTTAATTGTAAGAATCTATGTTTTTTCCCAATATATACATTTTTTTTTATAACATCAATTTGTTTAACCAAAACAATTTTTAATTATGTAAGCGAGTTTCTTCCTGTAAAAAAATACGCTGTAGCGTCTCTTTCATGACATGGTATTTGTATTCCCTTCGTAATGTACTACAAAAATAGACATTACTGCGTCTCCTGATATGTATGTATATTATCCATTATATACAAGGTGTCATATATAGAAAAAATAATGAAATTTTGAAAATGAGTTTTATGTAAATATATCTCGAAAAACTATAAGAGACTGCCGATTAATTTATAAGGAAAAGTTGATCAGTACCTTTATAATATATGTTATAAAGATCAAAATCAAGGTTATCAAAAAGATGTCCCCTAATATAAAGGTTTATTAAAATTCACACACATTTTATATATATTTAAATTATTTGTAAATACATTTCGATTACTACCTATATAAATACTGGGTCAATCTTCATAGTCCGTTCTTATTATAATACATTTTTATACCAACATTCATAATCAATTCTTATATTCAAGATTGTTTTAAGTTCTATCTTGAGGTGTCATGAACCAATCAGAGGGCTGCATTAGCATCTTAAGATGTTATTTAAGATGGTTTTGAAATAAGAACTGACTGAATATTGACCTAAGTAATTTCAGATGCTAATACGGTTCAGTGATTAGTTCGTGACATCTTAAGGCTGCATTTAAGACTCATTTTATAAATTATTAAATTTAAATTGAATTTAAATTTTTATTTTTACAAAGAATTGAATATTGAATTTTAATTATTGTTGCTTTAATATTGAATAATAAACATATATTATAATATGCATTTTAATTATAAAATAATTCTAATCATTGACAATAATGAAAACAGTAAATATTAATATCAATTTGAAAATAATTTTATTATTTTTACTAGATTATATTTTATTTTATTAGTTTTTTTATCTTTAAAAATGCTTTTTTATTTAAGAAATAAAATTAAAATTTATACATGTATTTATTTTGATAAATAATTATTTTATAGAAATACTGTTATACAAGGGTAAATAAAAACTGATTTTTTTATAGATTAAAATCTTTATCTACTTATGTTTTGGATAAACGTAGTGGTGTCCCTGATGAATTATTATACGGAAGAGCTGGATATTTATTTGGTTTACTTTATTTAAATTCAAATATACTTCCAGCTCCTATAGAAACAGATCTTATCAAACAGGTAGGAATTTTATATATAAGAGGCATATGAATTGATTCTTATTAAAAAATACGAAAGCATTAACTTTATTTGCCATTAAAAAAGAAAATAAGATTCTCATTTGTATTAAAATTATCTATAGGTTGTTTCTTGTATAATTAATTCTGGAATATCATATGCTACGTCAAATCGTAGCCAATCACCTTTAATGTATTCTTGGCATGATACAGAATATATTGGTGCTGCTCATGGATTAGCAGGCATATTGTATTTGCTCTTGCAGGTATGTTATATTTTGTGGAAAACAATGTTTGAATCTATTTATTATTTAAATTTCTTTATTGCTTGTTATCTTATTAATATCTTTTTTTTATTATTTTTATTATTATCTTCAAAACACAATTTTATTTTTATTTTCTCAATCTAAATTTTTCTTTTTTTAGGCACGACAATATTTAACGCAGGTCCAGATCGATGATTACATTAAACCATCTCTGTATTATCTCCAAAAATTGCAATTTTCTTCTGGAAATTTTCCTTCTTCAATTGGCAATTTTTCTGACAAATTAGTACATTGGTGTCATGGAGCACCTGGAATGTGTGCATTATTTTGTTTGGCTTATAAGGTATAAATTTTATATAATATTTATTAATTTAGTAAAAGTATTTAAATAAAAACTCCATTTAGTCAAAGAAGCTAGTTTATAGATATTTTCGTGTTTTGATACGTTAAATGCATTTTGTCTGTAAACTTCAATGATTGATTTCATCATGTTGTAATTCACTTTATCAAGAGAGAAGTTACCTGATACTAATTGTAAGTCTTATATACTTTTTAAGAAGTTTCCTTTGTACGCTCAGCGATAACGGTTAGTATTAGATTGCTTCTCGCCCTGATGAAGTAAAATGTTTACGAAGCGTTGGCATTTAATGATATATATCAAGACAAATAACCTGAAAACTACTTCTTTGAAGAAAATATCCGTGGAAGTCTTTAAAATAATATCCATTCATTTTGTTATTGGTATAATTATAGGTGTTTGAAGACAATACATTTCTAGAGACTGCAATACAATGTGGAGAAGTAACATGGGAACGAGGACTACTAAAAAAAGGATATAGTATTTGTCATGGTGTTGCTGGAAATGGTTATACTTTTATACATTTATTTCAGCATACAAAGGTTTGATTTTAATTCTTGAATATTTATGAATATACAAATATTTGATAACGAATTTGATAGTTTGCATACTGAATACAAACTTTATTGGTGCCACACATTTGATTTGTAATGTCTTCTATCTTACAAGGGAACACAATCAAATGAATCTCTCTGATTTAATTGAACTTTTAGTATGTTGTTTTATGGACAAAAATAGGAGACATATATTTTTTTATACATGCTGAGTCGCATGTTAAGAGGATGAAATCGTTTTTTTTCTTTCAGATTGAATATCATCAAAACTGTAAGAGATAGAAAAAAAATTGCACAATGAAAATTTTTTTCTTATCTACACTTTCGATGATATTCAATCTGAAAGAAAAAAAAAACGATTTCATCCCCTTTACGATTCAGCACATATAAAAAATACGTTCATAGAACAACATATTAAAAGCTCATTTAAATCTGATTCACTTGGTTATGTTCCCTTGTTAATATTAAAAGATTTTCATTTAGTTTTTTAATTAGTACTATTACATCTATTTTAGTTTCGTACTATTACATCTCACAATCAATAAACAAGAATGAATTAAAATGGATCGAAACTTTAATTCATTTGATCCGAATGCATATTTTAATAGCATTCCATTTTTACTTTTGTAATAATGATAAATAATTAACTATATTGTGATAAAAATAAAAAATAACTTGTCTCCTGGACAAGTCGATAAAGAAATTCGCAAATGGAAATCACGGTATCAGCTGATTCCTTACGGAACACAGCTATAGATTTGTTTTCTGTGCCTGAATAAGGCTGTGGTCAAAGTCTCGCTACAAATGTTTTGAAGTGTTTGATGGATCAATGAGAAGAAAGAATTTTATAAACTGCCCAATTAAAAAACACTTCAAAACATTTGCAACATCGCGTTGACCATACCCTTAGTGTACACTTTTGGAATTTAAAGTGAGATAGGTATACGTTTGATACTTGAAAGTGAGAACGAGAGTTGTAGTGCAGTTCAGTGCAAGAACAGAAAACAGACTATGGGTATGGTCAACGCGATGCTGCAAACACTTTAAAGCGTTTTTTAATTGATTAGTTTGTAAAATTCTTTCTTCTAATTGATCCATCAAATACTTCAAAGCATTTGTAGTAAGACTTTGACTACAGCCTATGTTAGTTACAGCGCTATTAATGTTGTAACTAAAAATAATATTTTCTACACAGGGCATCAATATAAAATTAGAGCATTTTTATCGACTTCACTATGAGATTTCAATTAATTCTACATTTAAAGTATCAAATGTTTTTACTAGCAAAAAATTTGATAATATATTTCATATCGATGCCTAAGCTATAGAAGATGCTGTATCGAAAAAAACATTTGAAGAAAAGTCTATGTCAAGAATGGATTAAAAGCGATTTATTTTGCGTAAGACGTGAAGATCGATCTATGTCAGAACGTATATGAAATATGGTTATATCCATGATGTAAGAATACAAAATATATCATTGCGCACAATGGCGATAGCAATATTAGAAACAATCAATCAAATTTTGCACTTTCCTGCATATAAGCGCATGTTGGACTAGCTAATAAAATTTTGGCCACAATTTACTCTCCTACTGCGCATCCTCGGGAATGATACATCTTGAGTGCTTTCCAGCAAGGACAGTCAGTTTGCCTATGTTAAACAAGGATGAAATGATTCACTGTGTCTGACTATTTCCTTTCTGGAAAGCACTTTTGTCTTCTTATCTGGTTGTATCGAGAAAGTAAAAAGAACGATTCAAGTCGCATGAAATTAATGAAGGATTTATGCACAATATTCATAAATTACACAAACATAAATTACACGACTCATAAATTACACAAATTTAGTTGCGAAAAATTAAACAATATGAATAAATGAATGCGCGAAAGGATTAAAAATATATATTAAATTAAAAATCAAGACAATTCCCATCTCAGTTATACTATTATATATAAAATTACTATATAAAAATTACTATAAAATTATTATATAAAATTTATGAGAAGAAAATATATTGCGCTATAATCTCTTCTTTAATTTCATGCAACTTGAACTATTCTTCTCGCTTTCTCGATATATAAATCGTACTTTGTATGCGTTCCGACATACACTTGTCTTATGCGTCTTATAAATAAACCGCTTTTC
>NW_012130095.1:1919008-1925752 GCF_000143395.1 Atta cephalotes
ACCTCCCCCCCTCCCCTCCTCTCTCTCTCTCTCTCTCTCTCTCTCCTTTACCTCTCTCCGCTTCAACTCTCTTCTACCATAAAAAACCAGTGTATATAAAGGGAATTATGGAGGCACCCTGGAACAACTCAGTCAAGTTGCTCTTCGCTCTGATGAAGTGAACTGCAAATGTTGGCATTCTAAGAATGGATTTGGACATGGATATAATCTGAAACGTATAATTTCTGTATAGAAAGTGTCTATGAAAGTGCTTCAAGAGTATTGTTACTATATTCATTTTAGAATATCAAATACTTATATCGGGCTTGTAAGTTTGCTGAATGGTGTTTTGATTATGGATTACATCAAAATCGATCTCCTGATAGACCTTTTTCTTTATTCGAAGGTAAATTGAATTGGAAAAAACTAATTCGAAAATATATATAATATTTCAAGCATATTTTTACATAATGTTATGTATTTATTATTTATATTTTCAGGTCTTGCTGGTGTTATTTATTTTTTATTAGATATGCAACAATTACATTTAGCTAAATTTCCAATGTATGATATTTAAATAAAAATATAATTATTTAAACAGTCAATACATTTTTTGTATTATTAATACGTTATAAATATGTTATATTTAAACGTTATAAATATATTATATTTAAACAATAAGAATTGTACTTTAAACAATAATAACGTACATTTGAAAATTCAACAATAAAAAATATAAATAATGGTCATAACGGTCAAAGCTAGATTTTAGCTGATTGCAGCAATTAATTTTATGAAGCAACATGATAGATATATCTGACTGATCACCGATTTAGTGGAAGAAAAGTTAAGAATTCTGAAAAGTTCGGATTTTTTATCTCCTTTTTTTGAGTATAGGCGGTTCCTAATAATATTGGTACGACAATAATGATTTTATTAAGTGATTTTATTAAGATCAACATGAAATTAAATACTAAGTATAAGCATATTTAGGTCTATAACGATCGAAGCTAGATCTTTCAAAGTCTAAATAATTCAAAGTGAAATAGATAGAATACAATACCGTCATAGGCCTGAATATGCTTATACTTAATATTTAATTTCATGTCGGTCTTAATAAAATTATTTATTGTTTATACACGCTTTCTGCAAGAAGCGTTATTATTCTTACCGATTATTGCGAAGTTATATTATTACTAAGGCCTCGGTCTAATGGCTTAGGACGCTCGTACGAAATACAAGAGATCTGGATTGAAGTTCTGGCCGAGGTAATATTTTTCCCAGTAAATTTATAATTTTTCAGCACATTCTTATGATATCGGACTGAAGATCAAAAATTATTATTAAAATTTGCTTGTCAATTTAACTTAACTTGCGATATTATTCCAATAGTTTAATTGCGTTTAAGTTCGGAAAAATTTTGGTGCACAATTTGAATAATTACAAAATATGATATATATGCATATATGTATATATATAGTACATACTCAGATAGCCAAATCTATAGAAAGTAGCATTTTTTAAATGTTCTGCTATACAGTATGCCAACAAAATAACAACAGAATTAGATATACAGTTGACAGACTGCTAGAAAAAATATAATAGAATCTGCAAGCGTTAGATAATGTCGGCAGGATCTACTCAATTTTTGCCTTCACATTATGACAGGCGATGTAATAGAACACAAGCTTAATGCAGATGCAATTGATGGCAGACTGCCGTCATTTTCTGCTCGAACCTGCTGACAGTCTGCTAGAAGACTGTAGACATTTTGCTATCTGAGTATATATTGGGTATGAGAATAAGTTTCCGCCCATTAGAGAAATATCGTTAGTAGTTGCTTGTGTAATAAAACTGCAATACATGTATTTGAAAGATATGTGTTCAAGCTTTGGAGTTCAGTAGCTGATATTTGTTCGAAGCGATTTGAACCAAGCTTTGAAATAAAAATGACCGGAATGGGACAATAGGCACGATAAGCTGATTCTGCTACATGACAACGCTAAATCACACATTGTAAAACCGGTCAAGAAATATTTGGAAGGAGTGAAGTGAAAAATTCTGTTCCATCCGCTGTATTCACCGAATATTGTTTCTTCAGATTTCTATTTGTTCCGGTCCATGCAGTCCCCTTTCTGGAGAACAATTCTTATAAAGATATGAAAAAATGGTTTGATGATGGATCTCTTCAAAAACCAGATTTCTTCCTTCGAGGAATCCGTTTATTACTTGAAAAATGGAAGATAGTTATCGCTTCCGATGAAGCATATTTTGAAGTCACTTTGTATTATTTGTTTACATCTTTTTCATTCAAAAAAGGGCGGAAATTTATTCCATACCCAATAATTCGCTATTGATACGGTCACCAAAGATCTGGCAGATCTTGAAAACTCGTCCGAAAAAGATCAAACAACAATATATTGTCTAACGTGTAGCGTGGGATTTTTATAAAATTTTGAAAATTAACAAAATGGCGGCACCTTGAAAATAGGATATCAGTTTTCACTATGAAAAGATTAACTTTAAACTTTTATAAAATACTGAAAAATTAAACATATAATAATATATAATAACACCTAAAAAAATTATTCAATTATATTAATAATTGTCTCAGAAAAATCATTTTAAAGTTCACCTGCTTTTTCAGCCTTTCAGGTTGGTGTACTCCCTTAAGACATTATTTAAGATAGTTTTAAAATAAAAACGGCCTAAGAATATATCGCCTTATATTTAGCGTTTCACAGATGGTAGCCCTTCTTCCTTATGAACAGTTCATAAACAAAGAGAGCAGAGATTTAAAAAAAGACTGTTTAACTGCACATACCATGTTATTCCTTCCACTATGGTTATTATCTAAACTTTAAGTCTTAGTAAGTTAAGTTTTAAGTAGTAAGAAATTGACTAATTTTCTTGTAGCTTGAGTTAAAATTTAGATAATGACTTATAGAATGCCCAAGGGCGGCGAAGTAAAATTTTGTGTATGGAGAATAGATTGAGGGAGAGGAGAAGAAGGGAAGGGGGATAAATATATTTCCTCATACATATCTTTTCTATATGGCAAATGTAGCCGCTGTAATTTTTTTTTTAAATAAAATTATTAATGAGCTCCATATTTAACTTGTCGACTTTTTTTTTTCTCGATTTCTCGATAAATGTCGCAATATGATTTAAACGATTTTGTTTCATTGTCAATCGAAGATACTTTTTAAATGTCTTAAATAAGAAAATGACATTCGAACAAGTTGATGTAAGAATCATTAAAAGAACGTGAATGAATTTTACGTACAAGTTTACGTACAATTCTAGTACAAGATCTCTAATCTCGGAATTGTCACGTAAAAATTGCACTACGTCCTTCAAGCAATGCAGTGACATTTTTACTATGTTTGTAATTTCTAAATTACAATTTCTAATTTCTAAATTTCTCTCCGATCAAATATACAGATATACAGAAATTCAAATATACAGAAATTCAGTGGAGTATTTCATATCAACCATACTGAAGTTACCGCTCATGCCCAGAGAATGCCCATTATTCTTTGCAGGAATGTTAGACCCATTTTATTCATTGTTAAACAAAATTAAACGTTGTTACAAAAAACATTCTCTATTCGGAGACGTCACTGCTTATTTGAAAAATACATGCAGTAGGAACAGGGAATAAGAAATTTCAATCAGAAACTGTATTCTGTGTAGAATGCATATTTTTTGACATAAGTATTAAATCTATTATTCCCTCATTACAAATAAATGCCGAGCGCATCTGTTATATAATGCGAGTATAACAATATAACGGTAATCTATCTTTGATATAATATCTGTTATACAAATGTGTTACATTAAGATTATGTTGTTGCCATTTTACTGTACAAGTACATATCAAAATAATGTAAACAGTTATTTCATAGCTATATAACAAACTATATTATATTAAAATATAAATATATAAATATAAAATATAAATAAAATATAAATATAAAATATAAATAAAATATAAATATAAAATAATATCATATATTATATTATATTATTTTGGCAGAAGCCAATCAGAACTCGCGGAAAGAAGCAGACAAGCGAAATGTATCACCTACTACTACTATGAGTATCTACCTACTACGAGTTTCGATTGGTTTCCACTTTTCCGTCAAGGTGTGAACCCGGCCTAAAAGAGTTTTCTCCGTTTAAACGCTTAATAAGTTAGTTTTTATAAGCATATATATATGTATGTACACGCACACACACACAGGCATCGATGGAATCCACAAAAGAAATAAATTTGCGCAACAGAAGAACGACAGAATGAAGCCGTAACCAATTACGAACGTCCTGTAATTCTGCTTCCCAAAGCTCACTCTGAGATTGAAGATTGAATTTGACCAATCAAAATAATAGGAGCTAAAATTTCTTTGTCCTCATTGGTTAAATTTTAATTTTCAATCTTCAATTAATCTTCAATTGCTGTAGTCAAAGTCTCGCTACAAATGCTTTGAAGCATTTAATGGACCAATTAAAAGAAAGAATTTTATAAATTAACCAATTGAAAAACGTTTCAAAGCATTTGCAGCATCCCGTTGATCCAACATGTAAGGCCGGAATCAGACTACGCATTGAAGATTGAGATTAAAGATTAAAGATTGAAATTTCACCAAAGAAGTTTTGATTTCTTTTATCTTGATTGAACTTGAAGTTTGACCAATCGAAACTTCTTTGAAATTTCAATCTTTCAATCTTCAATCTCATTCTTCAATGCGTAGTCTGATTCCGACGTAATCTAATTCCGGCTTAAAAGAGGTTAAAGTGCAAAAAGTGCAAACAACACAAATAAATACGAACGGACTTATCGTTTCTTATATACACTGATCTCTTTCTGCTACGTTGACACACATCACACAACACATACACACACACACACACACACACATACACACACAATATATATATAATTCGCATGCGTTCTACATATGTCATATATGTATGCACTAAGTACGTATATACATGAATAAATACACAACACATGTGTGCAACCGCATTTTTTCTAGCCATCAAATGTCTCACGTAATCGGAATGTTAAGGGCCGATTAGAACTTTCGTTCCACAACAAAACTCACAAAATACGATTGCTTATGTGCACTATTTAGCTTTCATTTCATGCACATATGTATGCATATGTATGTGTATGCATATATACATATGCTGCACCTGAATAGATCTCGCATATATATGCGCATATATTTTTATAAGCCCTGCTCGCGGAATCGCGGAATGCTTTTATCCATGATTGATTGAACGTCATTGTTTTGTGCATACAATTATTCCGATTACCAATCTCGCCGATCCGACCGTTTATCTTATAGAGGTATGTTGGTAAAAATTGATAAGAATGAGAGAAGCGGAGTCGGTGAAAAGTGTTAAATTAGAAATTGTCGACAGAGCGTCGTAAGAGGTTGCAATTTCGTGTGAGGAAATGTGTGATAACAGCTTTGCCGCATCAATATGATATTACACATCCACTTGGAGTGGACTGTGCTTGGATCGGCACAATTATGAAAAGAAGCTGCACGTTTCGCCCGAGAGTCCAATGCTATTCTGAGGGAAGTGCGGCTCCCGGGCTCGTATGTACGCTTGGAACAATTTATCGAATCCTGTGTACAGGGTTTTACGGCAATCGCAAGTAAAACGTGTTGCTCGTATCATGAATGTGAGTAAATTTATATTATATTTAGTGGGATTATAATTCGCCATAATCTCAAATCAAATTATGCGGAGTATTTCACTGTGACTGTAATCATATGTCTAGTTGAGGAATGATTTTGCATGTGACAGTACAATGATATATTTCTTAATATCATTTATATACTCTAATAATTTTATATATGTATTTTGTAAATTTATAGTAATTATATGTAAATACGTAAATATATCTGTTAATATTAATGCACAGTCCTGAAAAAATTTACAGAATCCAATTGTGTGATAGCAGTTAGTCACAATCTTACTCTCTCTTTTTTGTATAAACTATTTTCAGAATATTCCTGTACTCTCTACATTATTCTGGCAATTTGATTATATAACTCGTGTTGGATTATTGACTTAAAATCTTGGTAAACTTGTTTTTAATGACATCTCTGGAATGTAATTATATTTTCGTATCTATTTGTGGTTTGAAGTGTTAATTAACATAAATTATTTTTAACTTATAAATAGAAATGTGTTAAATATATAACTTATGTTGATTCAAATATTGATAAACTTTTTTAATGATATTTCTGAAATGTAAATTACTACTTTTCATTTGGTTTTGAAGTACTAATTAACACAAGATTGTTTTGATAAAAAAAATCTTTCTTTTTAGCTGTACTTTCTTATACTTCAATCGTCATGTACATAGATTTATGGAAAAATCGAAGAAATGTAGACAAAAATATATGTAACAAATTTTATAAAAAATAATTTTATATAAAACAAGTAAAAGACAGATTTTTCTTAGATCTTAGGATATATATTAACAAAATTTTTTATTTATTTAAAAATATAATATATATCTAAAAATATATCTAAAAATATATCTAAAAATATATTTATTAGTAAATAATTTAAATGCAAGAATCAGATGCATCTTTACAATTCTTTATTACTAATCAATAAATTTTTATGAAATGATATATACTTGTAAATGTATCACTGAAATATATATATATGTAAAATTACTGAGTGCTGTTTTATTTATTTCAATTTAATTATATTGATACTAATTTCTAACCTTCA